>NC_084821.1:61127546-61277546 GCF_958449725.1 Rosa rugosa | reverse complement strand
TAGAGATATCTGATAGGGGTAAGAAATTCGGACCCTAATAATCACTAAGTGAACTATAGTTCTATACAACCATATAACTCCTAATAAATTTTTGTCCGCAACCTAGGATTTCATAGAGGATCCGACTAATCCTTGAATTATATGCCCTTTTAATCAAGAGTTTATGTACGTTATGACAAGTACGTACACTAGATCAATTATAGTTCTGACTTATTTTATGAATTAAATTGGCATGCTTAGTTTTCTGACTTTTCTCTTTCCCTTTTCGATTTGGGGCAAGGTAAGAACAAGATTCAACCTCTTGTCATAGACTCATTGTCCCAGGGGCCATGCACTAGACATACATGAATGAAGGGTGACTTTATTCACCTTTCACACTTCCAAAAAGGGTAGGTAAATTAATAAATTAAATGTCCATTTTGCCCCTTTAGTTCTCTCCCAATACCTAATGTGGAAGGATGAATAAACTCACTAGTTAGGACTTAGGAGTGCGATTATATAATAAGCCCAGGTTGTGGGTCTCGATCACAATTTTACTGCATATGCACCCAGACATTTTTTTTTTGGATCAAATATGCACCCATACATTAATATTCAAATTCACGGTTATACAAGTTGGGTAGAGACAGACGTATAGTAATTAATCATAACTGCGTTGTGAAGTCATTTTTTAATAAGATAGATTTAGTTCGGACTCATTTTCACCTCATATATCTTAGACAACACAGATATTTATATCTTAGACAACACAGATATTTTTTTTCCTTTTATTTGGTTGGCCTGATATTGATTCCTCATTCCAAACGTTCTGGTAAATAATATATGAACATTGAATGTGGCAAGCTTTGAAAAAGAAACGAGGAATGGTACCCTTGTGGCCTCGCTCATTTTCTAAACGTTTCTCCGAGAAATGCGGCTACTTGCCGCCTCTTTACTTTCCTATCACTTGTTTGCCCAACAAAAAAGAAAAGAAAAAAAAAAAAGAGCTAGAAATGACTTTGTATTATAAAGGTCTTTCTATACAAATTTTTTGACAGTGAAGAGAGATAAAAATAAAAAACAACTGTAGCTCGATGACAAATAGTTTATTAGCAATTCGGCAAATTTCAGACATTAATTAAATCTCAGCCTCTCTTCTCTCTTCTTTCTCTCTCTTTTTGTTGCGTATGGAGAAGAGCTGTTTTGTATGAAAAGTCAGCTCCCGATCTCCACCTCTCTCTGATCTCTTTTCTTTCTTCAAAACCATTCTCTTTTTCATGACTTTGTTTGTTTTTGAGAAGCACATAACCATATAACAATCCACAACATCATCATCATCGATCACCTCCAAAACTCGTTTCCTTTGCGCTCTCTCTTTTCTTCAGCTCCACAGCTACCTATCCATCTCTGCTGAATCAGAGTGACTGATCAGACTCAACCCAAAACCCAAAATTAATAGTGTATATGCTGTTCTACGTCAGCTAGGGTTGATTCAAATGACAGTTATTCTTGCTGATCTCCTATACTAGTTAGTAGTACCATGTGCAGCTTGTCTATGCCAATTGGGATGGAGAATTATCAAGGCGATTTAACTGACATACTTCGAGCTGGTGCTGCTACAGGATCATCCTCATCATCGGCTTATCATTCCGAAACAATGAATTCCGACAGCTGGCAGTTTTCATCCGATGATAACTATTCTATGAAATTCTCGACATCAATGGCCATGGAAGAAGTAGAAGACGCAAGGGACAATTTCGGCGATCCGTTTTCATCGTACATACGCGATCCACTTCTTCACGAGCTGTCGTCCACTTCCATCGGCGGCTTTTTCAGCAGCCCAAATTCGACTCCAGAAATGAACATCAGTGTAGATATGGAAGCTCGTGCTGCGCCGTTTGGTGCTCATGTGCCTGGTCACCATCATCAAGGTGAGGTTACTAAGAGGCCTTGCAACAACATATTCTCTCGCATGCTTCAGATCTCCCCCGGGAAGCTAGGCGGCGACGTGGCGGGGTGTGATTCGGTGGCGGTGTTGGGGTCACCGAGGGGGGGAGGAGGAGGAGGAGGAGGAGGAATCAAGGCGGTGCCTGGTGGTGTTATGGTTGGAAGCGACATGATTAATGCAAACAGCTCAAAAGGTTGCTTGCTCGAGAACACCGGAGTTGGGGTGCAGATCTCATCTCCACGGAATCCGGGTATCAAGCGAAGGTAAAGAGAGAGTAGAGATTTAAGAAATAGAGAGAGAACATTTAATATTTCTTGATCGATGCATGATTCCATGAATTAATTAAACCCTTGTTAACAACTATAGGACTTAATTATTCATACTTATTAATTAACCCAAGATTAGTAGCTATAGTTAGCATAGATTAGCAACCTTACGGACCTTTTCTGCAACTTGGGTTTTGGTTCAATCTAAGAATAGGGTTTGTTATAGACTCTCATAAAGTATAGATCTTTTGAGTTGTTATCATCTCCCATAGGTTGATTGTAGGGTCTTCTTGATTCTTGAAGAGGTCTAAGCTAGCATAGCTGGGATTGTTTTTCAGGTGAGGTTCATTGTTAAGTACTGTCAACATTAGTACTACCCAAAACACATGATGTACGTATATCTTTGCGAGTTGCAAAAGGTAAGGGGGGGCATTGTTTGTGTCACAATAGCAATCACACACTTAGCTTTCATCCTTTATCTTTTCTTTCCAAAGCCACCTGATCATCGAAACATGGCTGTTTTCATGAATATACTGAACCAAGCAACGTACCAATCCAAATATTTCATTTGTAACAGAAAGTGGTGAGGAATCAAGACATTTCCTTCCCTCCACTAATCTAATATCGAGTTAATTAGTTCGAACCATAAGCACGCTAATAATCATCATTAATTAATCAAGTAATGAATAGTAATGATTATATTATATGAGCAGGAAGAGCCAGGCGAAGAAGGTGGTATGTATTCCAGCGCCAGCAGCAGCAAACAGTAGGCCAACTGGAGAAGTAGTTCCATCTGATCTGTGGGCATGGAGAAAGTACGGTCAGAAACCCATCAAAGGTTCACCTTATCCAAGGTTAGTTTCAGTCAGTCTCTTACTTACTACGCTCTTGTCATCGTCATTTTCGATGATATACAGAAAGTTCCTAGAACTAAGGCTAAGGCTGCCATTTGCATATTTCACTGACAACCATGGAAGTGCATGTTGTGTCCCTTTTTCTTAATCATATATTATACTTTCAGCATTGAATGCAATATTGATACAAATCAGTTAATATAGGTGCAATTAATGATGTTATTTTTATCAAAATTAGTACGGGTATAGTATTTACTTCAAATTAATGGGATTTTGTAGAAATTTAAAAACTGATTTCGTATGCATATCTCATACATATTATCCATGTGTATTATTTTATTCAAATGATTACATGTATTAAACAAAATACATGGTGACATAAGATTTGGAGTTGACCATTCCTAGTTCATAACTTAGATCTTTTTCTCTTCCAAAATCGTTACTGTTATAGCAATATTTGAATAGAATGACCGATGGTGTAACTTAGATAATTAGTGATTTGCATGCTACATCATTTAATACACAAAAATAGTTAGCCCTAGCATTTCTGAAACTCAATTCATTTATTAAACTGTTACAAGTGGGATATGATGAAAGAAAAGACAATAAGGGTTTTGATTTTTGAGCTGATTAATTAACAAATATGTGCAGAGGTTACTATAGATGCAGCAGCTCAAAGGGTTGCTCAGCAAGGAAACAAGTAGAGCGTAGCCGGACTGATCCAAACATGTTGGTCATCACCTACACTTCCGAGCACAACCATCCCTGGCCAACCCAGAGAAATGCTCTCGCCGGCTCAACCCGATCCCAGCCATCAAAAGCCGGTGCCGGTTCAAAGACCTCTCCTAATACTGCTCATCACCAAAAGCCAGATAGCCCAGCAAAGGAAGAACAAAAGGCTGCAGCTGACAGCATGAACGAGAATAATCATGTACTGTCTCCAGTTAATGCAACTGTTGGAAGTAGTTCAACAGTTAAAGAAGAGTTTGAGGACATTGAGAAGCTGCAATTGGAGCTTGATCATCATGATCCCCATCATCAGCATGATAGTGATCATCACCAGTTCAGTAATCATGATCAAGGTTTTCCTTACAGACCATCAATGCCTGAACAGTCCAACAACCAATCAGAGGATTTCTTCGCTGATTTAGGAGAAATTGAAGCTGACCCACTAAACCTCTTGTTCTCACAGTGTTTCACATCAGATGAACAGCAAAAGGGGGGAAACAAGGCTGCCTTGGATCCATTCAATCTCTTTGATTGGTCTGGAGATCAAAACACCAACACCCCCAACAACAATCCTTCATTTGGTCATGAAGCCAAGAGGCGTTTATAACAAGAGCAACCCTGGAAACAACTTAACATTCCCCCGACTAAAACAAGAGTTAAGACCACGCTTTTTTTAAGTTAGTTTTTGTGGTAATGTTTTGATATGGATCTTCTGGTGTGTATTGAGTAAGGCGAGATAAACCACATTAGATAAATTTGTTACGACAAATGAATTGTTACATCAATTATTATGCGACACATTATTTGATATATAATGTAATTTACTAATGTGGTTTAAAAATGTAGTTACTTTAATATTATTGTTGAATTTTATATTTACCTTTTTATTACTTTCTAGTTATTTACCAGAATTAGTCAGGGATTAGGGAAGCGAGAATGCGAGATCACGTAAAGAAGAGAGAGAGTGCTGGTTGATTGGGAGCAGACCTAAGAGTCCCACATTCCTTTTGGAATTTTTAGTGGATGGGACAGAAAGCTTAGGAACAGAGGTTTCTACAGTAAAAACAAGTATCATCCGTCAGAGACATTGACAGGTAGAGCTCAGTACTCTCAATAGTGAGAGGATGAGATTGATGAGAAGAAGATGGGACTTGGGCTTCATCTCTCAAAGTGGGAAAAATAATTCAACCGCAACCTTTGGTCATGTGGGTGGGTGTTTAAAAAAAAAAAATAAAGAAAGCTTTTTAAGTAAAACCCTCTTGACTGCTTTGCTTTGCTGGTGAGATTTGGAGGACAAAAGCCAGAAAATAAAGAAGAAAACAATGAAAGATGACAAAAGAATCTAGGAAAGAAAGAATTACTGCATGAAAAGCTTGACCTATCTTATCAGTCTAGTCTGATGTGTAATTTGAGATGGTTTTTAAAAAGAAAATAAAACGTATGCTTTGTTTTCCACTTTTCCTTACTTTTTTCGTGTATTATCCATCGATCCAAGTAGTTGTGCAGTTGTGCTTACTTTTGGATATTTACTCAAAAGTGTATTACTTTTTGAATAGATTGTTTATGTATTTTTCAGAAAGCTACAAATTACTATGGGTGAGTCTTATCATATCGATCATGCATAAAATAAATAGGGCACTTTTATATATTGCATAAGGTCCAGCAGATCGAGCTTAGAAATTTATCATTTTGCATGTCAAATAGTGATTTAACTACCCTAGTACTTCCGGTCTTGTTGGCATCAAGCATGCACGTTAAAAAATAAAAATAAAAAGAGTTAATAGTTATCCCGACTGCTTGTGTGCCAGTGATTTTAGAATAGTAACGAAAGTATTATATATAGGCAGGTAGTACAGTACAATCTTCTTCTTCTTTTTTTGTCTTTTTTTTTTTGGGTCAAAGAATAGGTCGGCAGGTAGTCTCTAAATCAAACGAAGAAAGAAGCAGGTGATATCTAAGTTTTTTTTTTTTTTCGGTCTGAAGGTGATATCTAAGTTATACCAAGTTTTCACAAGAGCTTTCCTTTTCTTTTTTGAGTTTGATATAAACTAGCTAGGCTTGATTACCGGAAAAAATAAGAAGAAAAGAAGTGAACTAGGGTGTCGTGCCTTGAATGCTTGATATTTACCAACCAAATTGGTATTCCGATCGTATTGTTAGAATTTTGTTTAGCGGGTTGCAACTAGAATTGGATTATAAGTATGTTATTTTGTAGTCGGATGTTCAACATGTGGTGTATTGAAGATAAAAGCCACGTATATAATGATCATCTTGTTGAAAAAGTGAAGGGTTGCTTTTGTTAAGACTATTCAATCAATCTTCTTATTGTGTTTATACTTCTTATTTTTGTAACGCAATTATTTTAGGATTTATTTTAAATTATAATGATGATTACATGATATCGAGAAAATGTGGCTCCTCCATATGGGTCAATCTTTACTTTAAACCATTGCATTGTATGGCTTTGTTCCACCACTAATTTGAAATTTAAATATATCACATTGAATTGGAAAATATAGTACGAAATATAATTCTATTATTTAGGCATAGGAAGACCTCAATAGGGTTGTAATATCCTTTGATCTTATATTTAAGCATTTCATTTTTGTTTTCTTCCCTTAAGTAGGCAATGACTATCCAAATGGGGATTGAGAATGAATGGATTTTTCAATGAAAACAACAAACCTATCCAAATGCAGTGTACATTGCATACAAATTGCGATATAATGTTATGCTTAAGTTTCCTATAACATTATCTTATCTTAATATAAGCATGCTTTGTTTTTTTTTCTTTTTTTCTTTTTGAAGTTTTAACACATGTCATGATTTGCCCTTGCATGCATCTAAAAGCATTAATTGTGTCCCCATTGGTATTTGGTAATGGAAGCAAACCTTATTCACCCAACTTATTGAGAAATAGTGACACCAAGTTCCGTCAAATCCATCAACTTTAATAGAAAAGAACAACAGTCCAAAAAGTTCTTGAACTTTGTCATCAAAAAAAAAAAAAAAAAAGTTCTTGAACTTGAATGGTTTCACAGTCTTGATTGATGGGTTAAGTGGCATTATGTATGTGAAGGAATAAAATTGGATGCAATTGGGTAAATGGGAGTGACTGTGATCATGATTTTGAAAAGAAAGAATTGGAGTTGTAATTGATGGGGCATACATAAAGTTTCATGACCATCTTCCTCCTCTTGATCGAAATGTTTGGTAACTCTTGAATGCACTTTGAGAGCTTTTCAATCTGGAAAATCCTGAACTCAATCATATTTACATGATAGATCACCATTCGATGTTTTCATAAATGTTTGGTTAAGTCCTAATCGCAATAACAAATAATTCGTTGAAGAATTTAAAATTTCCCATGATAAAATATAATCTCTCATAACCAAATTAGTAAAACTATGTACAATGTTCACATTTCTTTGCTCTCTTTCAAAAAAATATGGATGCTTTGTAATACTTGAATCAAGTATTATTATTAGTTTTTTCTCGCATTTGGCACATAAAATTGAAGAAATTGAATATAATCAACGGTCTAAATTTTTTAAGAAATAAATGATTAAATAAATTATAAGGCAAACTAGGAGTTTTGGTTGCTTGAGATAGAGGCACTAAAAGCTCATCATGCTTATTCCTTAAAGAACTCTAAGAGGGTATGATGATAGACCCACTTGAGGATTTAACTCACAACTATGGAAAGAAAATGCAATCATAGGACCCTACTTATCCTCAAAGAAACGAAACAAATCTTTATTGAGTTTATCATCATTATTTATGATTTAGATGTCGTAGATTTTCATTTCTGTCGATTAATTATAACAGCTTTGAACTCACAATGTACTTCAACTAATTCCCATCTTGGTCAATCAGACTCTGGATGTCAGTTGTGGATCTGGAATCGGAAAACCGTCTAGGTTTGTTCATTGGTCGGTTCCGGCCAACCCGCATCAATATTGGATAACAACCCTAGTACATGTTATCATGTCACTTTTTATAGGGTTTAGGGTAGGGTACTCAAATAAACAACTATGCAGCCCAATTCTTACCAGTTAGCATTCTTACAGCTGGCCCAATCAATCAGCCTCTTCTTGGTAGGAATTAGGAAAGTTCAGAAGAAAAGAAGTTCAGAGGTGGGAGATTATCAGCCACATATGAAGTGTTTACGTTGCAGTGAGCTGTTAGGTGGTCGTTGAGTAAAGCACTCTGTTCTTAACAGAACTAGAACACAAGAAAGAAACACAACGATTGGTCATTTGGGTTTGGCGAACCATTCAAGAATGTACAAATTGACGCATTTGTTTCTGAACCGACAATGCTCATTCATGGCGATGAGACATCTCGGCCGGAATGGATTAATGGCCCAAAGGGCCTCACTTTCTTCCTCTGAGGTCAAATGGGAAGGTGGGGTTTCCATGGTTCAGGGAGCTTCCAGAGGAATTGGCCTTGAATTCGTGAGCTTTCTTATTCTTTGTTTTTTATTTTTTGAGTTTGTATTGCTGATTTGCCAAATGGGTTGATCTGTTTCATGGAGATTTTGCTTTAGATATTGCCAGAATTAATAAAGAAGGTTGCTTTTTGATGAGCTGTTATCACTTGGCTTTTCCAAGTGGATAGTGTACTGCTAGCAGTGCTTTGAATTGGCCACAGTGGAGGGTTTGGATGTTGGAAATTCTGTACAATTTTACAAAATGTGATCTTTGTAATGTCTAGTGGAATCCAAAGTGTCCTTAATTATGTCCTTCAGTTACATAGGTAGTTTTCCTACATATATATCTCTTTTTTTTTCTTTTTGGCATTTCCTACATTATATGAGTTGAAGGTTTAGATAAGGAAATTTTCCATATCAGTTCAATGCCAATTGAAAATTTGAAAGCTTCTTAATTGTTTTTGTATGGCTATCAGACGGATAGAGTTGACTGTCGGAAGCTCCGATATGTAGTCATGTTTTGTTTTTTGTTTTGGATTTTTGACATGGTAATTTAGCTCAGTCAGCTGACTTGCTGGTTTTGTTTCACCTTTGGCGACTGGCGAGCCTACAGTACTCTGCAGAATTTCCATGTAATTGGCAATCCAACACTTAAAAGATGGTATCGTTCTATAGAGGAGATAGTCATATTATATCAATATCAGTTCAGACCTCAGCATACCTTTCGTGTTTTATAGGCATATATTCCTGTTCACTAACATAATCTCTAAAATGCTTTTTCTAGTAAATTTTTAATTGTCATTGTTCAATAGTTTGCCTTTTGTTCCATAACAGAATTCAGAGTAATGAGAATTTTAGTAGGCATTATCTTAATTCAGGCCTTCGGATCTTGTCAGTGTAGTCTGAAATTTACCCTTTTGCTTACCACTAGAATTTTAAGAATTCAAGATATCCTTGGATTGAAAACATATATAATGTTTGTGTCTGTGTCGGTATAGCTTTCTACTGTTGTGAGTATTAACCATTTAACTTAAAGACCAACTGAAATGTCATGAGTATATGCTCACCTGTTATCTTTCTGCTACTCAAATAGCTCGAGAAAGGAAACCATTTTGTTTTCTGTAATATACATTTTTGGTCTTTCGAGAGGGAAGCAAGATTTCCCTTGCTATGCCTGTGACATTTATCTGCCACATTACTGTGAAATGTTCCTTAAAATTCTGATATTTTTCTGTCTTTGTCTTTTATAGGTTAAACAGTTGTTGGAGATGGAAAAAGGTCATGTTATTGCTAGTTGCCGTAATCCTAATGGGGCAACAGGTCTTCTCCATCTGCAAAGTAAATTCGCTGAACGCCTTACTGTTCTACAATTAGATGTGACGAATGAAAGCACCATACAGGTTCCTTTTCTTGATCTCTGAAAGTTCATTTCTTCTCTAGCTCCTTACTGAAAGAAAAGTAACCTCAGTTGCACTCACCGTTTCGTTTTTTTGGTCACATTAGGTAATTTTGATTGCCTTATAGTCAGCAACGGGTTCATATTATCATAATCAATCTTCTTGTTTCCACTTTTGGGGGTTGCTTGCGAACCCGTAACAAAGAAATTAAAAGAAAATCTTCTCCTTCCTTTATCTTCTTGGAATGAAGATGCTCATCAATTGAACTTGATAATAGACTTCTTGTCTGTAAATGGGACTATTTAAATTACTCTCTAATAAGTTTTCTTTGGATTTCAGGAATCTGCAAAGTCTATCAGAGAAAGATATGGCTCGTTAAACCTTCTCATCAATGCATCTGGGATTCTTTCAATACCTAATGTATTGCAACCTGGTATGCATATGGATTATTGCTTGTAAAGAGTTAAAGATTAGTGTGTTTCATGCACCAACATATAATTTACTGTCACATATAGTCTACAAATCAAATATTTTACTCAGAAGTTTATCAAATGTAGTAAAATCCAGACAGTCATTTGTATTCTTTTATTTCCAGTACAGAAACCACACTGAGCAAAGTAGAGAAGTCATCTTTGCTGCTTGCGTATGAGGTTAATGCTGTAGGCCCCATTTTAGTGATCAAGGTATGCCCACTATACGTTTCAGTTTTTGAATCCTGGCTCACTTTCATCATTTTTAGGTGGGGAGAATGGTAGGTCCATAAAGTGGATATACAGTGTGAATTATAGATTCTTTTTAGAAGCGAATTCCTGTAGGTTTTCTAATATAAGCCTCCCAGTATGGAGTATCAATCTAAAAGTGCATCCATATAGTTTTGCCCAACTTATATGGCATAGGTTTTCCTAACCAAACCCCAAAAATGATACTAGGACCTTTCAATTCTTATTTTTGTTTTTTTTTTTCAAGTTCTTTTGATGTGAGTGCATATCCCTAGTTGGCTAATCATTGCTATCTATTATCTATTCAAGCATATGTGGCCTCTCCTAAAGGTCGGTGGTGGACTGGGAACTGAAAGGGATGTTGCAGTTGTGGCCAATGTGAGTGCTAGAGTTGGATCCATAGGGGATAACCGTCTTGGCGGTTGGCATTCTTATCGAGCTTCGAAAACTGCACTTAATCAATGTATGATCTTTTCCTCGGTGCGTCTTAACATCAACTGTCTCCCTTCACCACTTCTATCGAGCAATCTAGTCATTCTGACTAGTACCACCCAATAGTATCCCTTTAAACTTAAATACATATCTTTCGACTTTATAATAAGTTTTTGTCAAATATTGCAGTGACAAAGAATATATCAGTTGAATTGGCACGGAGGAAGGATCCGATCGTTTGCATTTTATTGCACCCAGGTACAGTGGACACAGATCTCTCCAAGCCATTTCAGAAAAATGTTCCAGAAGGCAAGCTTTTCACAACAGAGTTCTCAGTACAGAAGCTCCTGAGCATCATCCACAATGCAAAAAGGAATGATAATGGAAAGTTCTTTGCCTGGGATGGTCAGGAAATTCCTTGGTGAACGTGGGGTTACTTCTAAACAGGAAATAATAAACAAGTTTCATTGAGTGAATAGGGTGCAAGCCTTCAATTGCCTCTTAAATGTGCAACTTTTGATTTACTTTACTGATAAAGCTAGCACTTATTGAGTCTCATTCTTTCTCTATTCTGTTGATACTCTGAAGCTTAAATTTGGTTAAAACAGCTCCAGAATCCAGAGCTTTTTATACTTTGTACATGTTCATATCAAAGCCACTGACCTCTCTCCAAAAGATTGAGAAGCCATTAAGGCATTAACTGAACAAGTCCTTAAAGCACTTGATGCAGGCAAGGCTGTGGAACAAGAATTTAAAGAAGGCTTAAAACTGAGTAACTGATGAAAGTGAAGCGCGTAGCTAGAGATGAGAACCTAAGATCTAGATAACCAAAAAATCAAAGAGAAGTCACCTGTCTTAAAGGCTACAAGACTAGGCAAGATTCAAGAACTATGCATGTGTGTCAAATCTCTATTCACTATGGCTAGCTACTAATACATTTCAAGCTAATCCTTTAGTCTTGAGATTAATCTATCATCTATCCTGTTCAGTTTAGTAGCTCTGCTTTCCTTTGCGGCAAAAAAGTAGTACATTTGAAGCATCAATGGTAGATCCATCTTGAAATATATTGTGCCAGTGATCTTGTCAGGAATGCTGGTAGTGTTCTCCATTTGGATGAGGATGCTACACAGAGAGGACAGTGGACGCTGCGACGTAGACCTGTAAATACACCATAACACACCGGTGCTTAATGACTTGCATGTAGTTGTTTTAGAGAGAGAAAGCGGGGGACGGAAGGAGAGAAAGGTAGTTCACCTGTTAAAGCCAAGATGAATGCAGATCATCAATATTCTATGATTCAGTTAATCAATGTGATGATCATGCAAAAGTAATTAGAACTGGTAACATCTGCAGCCAGCAACAAAAGATCTTGCAAACTGCAAAGGTATTATGCCTGTGAGATGAAAACCTTCACAATTACTCCATCCCTTCACTTCGGAATTTGTATGCAGCCAGTAGCCTCCACAGCCCTGCCTGTCAGTCATACAAACTGCACAGGGCTGGTCAGGTTCTTGAGAACTGTACTAAACAGATTCATTATAGAGATGCTAAGGCTTGATGCACTTTCTGTTTTATAGTTGCTAAGCTTACTAAGGAGAGAAAATCAATCCCGTCAACACTTCCACCCAGAAGGTGATGTAGCAAGCTCTGCTAAGTGGTTATTACCTCTCGAGAGTGTTCCACTTGATACCAAGTTACCAGCTTCCCCTGTGTTGTGAAGAAGTACCAAGGCCTGTCTCTGTAGCAATGTTTAGACTCTAGGCATTGCACCAAGAATTTATATTACTTGCTCAACTTTATCATCAATCAGCATGAAGTTATCATCCCACCATACTGGATCGCATTCCCTTCTCGTACTCAATCCGGCTATAACCTGGATCCTTGACAACTTGTTTGTTACTCATTAGATCTCTCATAGCTCTTGCCTCGTCCCATCTTCCTAAAGAAGAATAAATATTGGCCAAAAGCACATATGGAGCTGAATTATGTGGGTCCAAGTGGATGAGTTCGTCAGCTGCTCTTTTCGCTAAGCTCACATTAGCATGAACCCTACAAGAACTAAGCAAAACCTCCCATATAACTGGATCATCTTTATATGGCATCTCATCTAGTAAGACTTCTGCTTCTTGGAAACGACCAGCACGGCCAAGAGAATCAATAATGCAAGTGTAATGATCCAGAACTGGCTCCACTCCATGTTTGTGCCCCATTGAATTAAATATTTCAATGCCTGCATCGACCAATCCAGAATGGCTGCAAGCAGTCAAAACGGCAACAAAAGTAATGGCATCAGGTCTCTCAGCTGAGGCAATCATGTCCCAATAAAGAAGAACAGCCTCATCTCCACGTCCATTCTGTGCATACCCATGTATCATTTCATTCCAAGTAACCGTACTTTTGCTTGACATCATATCAAAAAAATTCCGGGCCCCATCTACATCACCACATTTGCAATACATACCAATGAGAGCACTCCCAACAAAAACATCGCTCACATATCCATCTTTTGTTATCTGAGCATGAACCTGTTTCCCTTGAAATGAAGAAGCAAGCTTTGCACAGCAACTCAGTATAGTAGCATAAGAGAATTGGGTGGGAAGCATCTCATGTTGCCTCATCTGCTTAAAGTAAGTGAAAGCTTCCTCATCTTGAGAATTTAGTGAAAGACCTGCTATCATAGAGTTCCAACAAACAACATCTAACTCTTGCATATTATGAAATATATGCTTTGCCATTTCTGTCTTACCACACTTTGAATACATGCCAATAAGTGCGCTTGCAACATATATATCTGTATCAAAGGCAGCCTTGTGTGAGGCAGCATGGATCTCTTCTCCAGCCTCCAGAATCCCCATTGCTGCACTAGAGCTGAGAGCAATTGCCAAAGTAGTTCGATCAGGTTGCACACCCTGAAACTGCATTTCCCTGAAAAGCTTGATTACTTCCGTGTGGTCTTCATTCTGGAAATAGCCAGAGAGTATTGCATTCCATGAAATCACATTTGGGCATGAAATGTTATCAAACATTTGACGGCCACTTTTTATATCACCAGACTTGACACATGCTGCAAGCAAATTGATATATGTGACCTCATCAGGTTCAAAGCCCCAATATTGCATTCTTCGTAGATATTCTATAGCTTTCTGACTCTGAAATATTAGGCCATACCCAGTTATCATGACATTCCAAGAAACAGCACTAACTTCAGGTATACTAGCAAAAACCTTCTCAGCACTCTTCATGTCCGCACTCTTTGCATACATATCAAGCAATGAATTGTTCAAGTGAAGATCTCCCTCAAATCCAAGTTTAACAGTAAGGGCATGTATTTGTTGCCCATTCACATTACTCTGAATTCCATCACTATAATCATAAACACCAGACTCGCCACACCCTTTAGCACAAACACCCAACATACTCGACAACGAAACAGAATCAACACGCACCCCTTTCCTACACATCAGCCTAAACATTTCCAAGGCCTCCGCGACTCTGTCCGTCTGCTTCAACCCCCCCATCATAGCCGTAAAAGTAACCTCATTCGGCTCAGCCATGTCACCGAAAACCTGCATTGCATCCCTCATAACTCCACACTTAGCATACATGCACAGCAAAGCATTCCCCACATACACATTCTCCTCAAGGCCAATTTTCGCCACAACCCCATGACATTTCCTCCCCTTCTCCACATCCAACAACCCTCCACACGCACTGAACACACTCGCCAACGTAAAATGCGTCGGCACCAACCCCTCTGAAACCATCGCCTCATAAACACCCACCGCCTTTTCCTCCTGACCATTTCGGGCCAAAGTACTAATCAGAGTGTTCCAAGACACAACATTCCTCTCAGGCATTTTCAGAAACAACTCTTCAGCCTCCCCCAACCTCCCAGCTTTACAATAACAACCCAACACAGCATTCCACGAGTACACATCTGGCTTAGGCATTTTATCAAACACATGGTGGGCATAACCCAAATGACCACACTTTGAGTACAACTCAATGAGTCTATTAGATAGAAACGTATCAAAGTACAAGCCTTTATTACGTAATATAAACCCATGAATAACCTTCCCGCCCAATTGGGCCTTCTTGTCTATACAACCCTGTAAAAGCTTAGCTAACCGGGTAGTCCCTCCTTCCATAGCTTCTCAAAGCTCAAAGCTTTTCTCTTTTTTCTTGCTCAGCTACACCCTAATATTTACCCAACACGCCACGTGGACTATAAATGAGGTCGTCGTCCTCGTCCTAAAAAAAAAAATTAGGGTTTTCATGCTTTTATACTCAGAGCTACTATTAACAAAAGGCTTCACCTTTTTTGGGGCCAAAGACTTCACCTTTAACAAAACCCAGAAAAACCCAGCTAGGATTTCGATGCAGAAAGGTGGGTTGGACTCCGATGGCCGGGAATTCAAGACCGCCGAGGAGATGTGGAGGGAGCAGGTCGGAGATGAGAGCAAGAAGACGGATTGGTACCGTGAAGGCGTTGGCTACTGGGAAGTAAGTGCTTTATTATGAAGTGCTTTATTTGTAAGTGCTTTGTTTTGTTGGTCATTTTGTGGTGGGCATTGGGAGAAGTGTTTGATTTTGGTTTTGTTTGAAAAGGGTGTGGAGGCTTCGAATGATGGAGTGTTGGGTGGATTTGGGCATGTGAGTGAGACTGACATAAGGGATAGTGAAGCTTTTCTTAATGGGATTATATCTGAGGTTTTGCCCAATGCTGCTAATGGCCAACGCCACCTTGTTGCTCTTGGTATGCAAAGCTCTCTCTTTCTTTGTGGTTGTGTGTGTTGGTTTTGTTCAGAAGTGTCTAATGAACTGTGCAGGAACAAGTTGAGTTTGGATTGAATATGCTCATTTAGTGTCAGTAATGCTTTGGGGTTTTAGCTGTTAAGCTTGAACATAGAAATATGAGAAGGGTTGCTAGCTAAATGTGGGGTTTTGTTGGCAATGCAAAATTTTTAATGAATGTTGAACTTTTGACAGATTGTGGTTCTGGCATTGGGAGGATCACAAAAAATCTTCTCATAAGATACTTCAATGAGGTGAGTTCAGTTTGTGTGTGGAACCTCTCTCTCTTGCCATATTTCAGTATTCAGTTTCCGAGGAATTGATTTGATCGCTGTACATGGTTTTTCGGGGGTGTTAGACTGATCTTGTGTTACTCTCTTTGATTGTTTATTTCTTCATTTTCTTGAAACCCCAGGTTGATCTTCTGGAGCCTGTGTCACATTTTTTAGAAACTGCTCGGGAGAGTTTGGCTCCTGAAAATCAGATGGTCTCTGATATGCACAAAGCCACTAATTTTTTCTGCGTGCCTCTTCAGGTAATGTACTGACTAATGAGTTATTGAGACAACACCTGCCACATGATTCAGTTGGTCATCTAGCTTTTTGAACCACTGGAAATTTGGTGTGCCTTTGCTTCCTCTGAATATCCAGCTCTTGTTCTTGCTGATTCTTTTGTAAACTTCATGAACATTTTCTTGCCTTAACTTTTTAGGAATTCACACCAGAAGCAGGAAGATATGATATTATATGGGTTCAGTGGTGTATTGGGCATCTCACAGATGATGACTTTGTGTCATTCTTTACAAGAGCAAAGGTAGAGCTGTTTTTCATGAATCTTAATGTGAATGTTGGGTTGAAGAAGGTATCTGCTGGAATTGTGAAGTTTGCTTCGTAATCAAGTGTTAGACTGTTGACAGTGAAAACTTGAGGCTTGGTGTCTATGATCTTCCATTTAGATTGACAAATCTATGAAATTTTGCAACCTCTTACCATGTTTCAATGTTGCTAATATACCTTAACTTGGGCATTATAGTAGATGCTATGAAAATCTTCTGTTGAATGCTGGACAAGTGACTAATTGTAAGTTGCTCCTTGACGTAGAAATTTACCTCAAGGGTTATAGCGAAAAGATCCTCTAAATTTCTAATTCCAGACTTCCAAGTTCTACAAAGAAGAAGTTTGATTTCTTTTCCAGTTGACTGAAGTCCTTCATTCATAATGTAACAGTTTATATTTTGTGTAGACCTGGTTTATTCTTATTCAAAAATTGTTGTGCACAGAATTTTAACGTAAAACTTTTCCCTTGAACTATGGGAAAAACTGGTATTAGACCAAAAATAAAAAGGAATGGAAAAACTGGTATACTTCTGGCTTCTTCTCAGGCTCAAGCAAGTAACTCAACCGAACTCAACTTATGTTTCCGTAATTACATGTACTTGACTTTCTTGTGGATCCATAATTTCTGACATTATGCCCTGAGTTAGTATTCAATTCAGAGTATTTTTGTTCCCTGTCCACCTGCAATCCAAAAAAGGAAAACCAGTATTCCATTGCCATGTCCTCAATAATGTCACTTTTTGGGTATCAAATGCCTGAAACTTTGGGCAGTCATCTATTTATTGTCAATATGTAATTGAGGCGCTTTGATTGCAGGAATACTGCTATTATTGTTTTCATTTTGTCTGCTAACTATCAATTTCTTTTCCATAATATGTTTCTATTGTTAATCATTAATAAAATCCTAGCATGCTATTCTTGTCAGTTTGTATGTGTAAATGTATTGTCAATTTATTATGATTTCCTGGTACTAACAAATCTATTATTTTTAGGTTGGATTAAAACCAGGTGGTTTATTTGTCCTTAAGGAAAATATCGCTAGAACCGGTACTGTGCTTTATATTTCACTCCCTGTCTTTTTGGTTGTGTTAAAGTTTCTTTTCACCTGTTTCCAGTACTGCTAAGTTTACCATACCATGAAAAGTGTATTTGTCTGCATTATTTTTCGGGAGTGAGGGTCAAAATTTTAGGATTAATTGTGTCGATGACTCAATTGTAGGAGGATTCGTGTTAGACAAAGAAGATCGGAGCATCACGAGGTCTGATTCGTACTTTAAGGAGCTCTTCCGTCAGTGTGGACTTCATCTTTACAAAATAAAGGTTAAAATCAAAGCCTCTTTTTCATTAAACTAAAGATTCTTGGTTAAATTATTGTCTTCTTAGATGAATTTCACCGTGTTTTTAGTGTCGAAGTTTACTTCTTTCATAATGCTGGTTTTGGCTTTGTACAGGATCAAAAGGGATGGCCTCAGGAATTGTTTGCAGTGAAAATGTATGCATTAACCACCGAATTACCTAAGAAGGTCCATCAGACTAGATCTAAGGTGCAAGCCAATATACCAGCAATCATCAAGTGAGGAGTTTCCTCTTTGACTTGCTAATGATTATAATTTCCTTGCCAGATATTGTAACATGCCATTATTTTTTGCACCTGCATGTGCTACCTTAAGTATGTAAGAACCAGATTGTATTCAGCTACAAATTCTGTACTTTATGTGCTTGATGATGTACATTGTTTCTTTTTTATTGTATATAACGTACTAGTAGTGATGCGATTATATGTCCTCCCTTATGTGGTCTTGTATCCGTGGCAAAGCATAAAATAATATCTTGTGAGACATTGAAAGCCTTTGTCTTCAAGCTCACAAAATCTGTCTGCTATATATTCTTGATTTCTTATTGTCTTGATTTGCTAGAGAATAAGTTGCTGTATAGCAGGTATAGATAGTAAATGAAGTTGGATAAGTGGTTATAACTAGTGCACTCTGTAATAAGTTAGCATACATATATATCAAATAAACAGTAGTAAAAACTTCCTATTAACTATTGAAAACCAAAAACAAAAAAACACCTAAACTGTACAGTTAGTAAGTTATGGACACCTCTTTCTTTGAAAGATCATCTTGATTGCACACGCCTGTGTCCTTTTCCTCTTTCTGCATGAAATCTTCTGTGATAATGATTATGATGAGATGCTAAAACTCTGCATGACTGGTAGGCTCTACTCACAATATCAAACACCTGTTCTAAGCTTGGTTGCCGGTTGCTAGATACTTCTGTGCACATTAGCCCCAGGGATATTGCCTGTTTAGCTTGGTCGACAGTGTTTTGAGTCAATTCCATTTTCGGGTCTATTAGTTGCTCTAAGTTTCCAGGATAATGCATTCTGATATACTCTATAAAACCAGCCTCGCCCCTCTCAAACTCTTCTTGTGGCCTCCTGTTTACCATCATTTCTAGCAGGAATACTCCAAACTTGTACATCCCTGAAAAGCCAAAGTTTAGATGTTCATATTAGAAGTAGGGTAAAAACAAACAGATAGATATGATGTAGATTCATAGTGACTTACTTCTACTGCTACTGCTTTGATTTCCAACTTTAAACCTTGAAATCTTTGGGTCCAGACTGTAGTTACACAACATGATACTACTTGTCCTCAGATCATACCCAACTTCAGGCCACTGCTCCTGTAGATAACACATGCCTTCCACAATCCCCATCAATATTCTCAACCTGTAGTTCCATGGTGTAAAACTTGATCCCAAAAGCCAGCTCTCTAGGTTCTCTCCTTCCATCCATTCAGTAACAATGGCCCTCAACTTTCGGTTATCACACCAACCGAGTAAATTAGCCAGGTTCTTATGGCATAGCTGAACAAGAACCTTGCATTCTTCAATCACTTGCGGGTGGCTTTCGCTACTGTAAACCTCAATCCTGACATCAGTACCATCTCTCAGAGTTCCTTTGTAAATATCAACTGATGCGCTCTTCCCCATCAAATTGTGTCTTGAAAATCCGTTGGTTGCTGCCTTGAGTATTGCTGGTGTAAACCTGTGCTTTCTTCGAAACATTCTTGGGAGGAAATCAGGCCTGCGAAAACAGAGCCACCACAAGCAACACACCTTCAGAATCACAAAGATAGGAAAACCAATCAACAAGACGATAGCCTTGATTCTGAACTTTTGGTGATCTGGAATGAGACCCGAATGAAGAAAACTGGAAGAGTTAAACTTTTTGAAGAACAACGTATCAGAGATTTTACTCTCTGAGAAGTGATTATATGACAGATTCAGAACTGTGAGATTTGTGAGGGCAGAGAAGTTCTCTATTGGCACATCACCATACAGTTCATTATGGCTCATATCAAGAGATTGGATTTGGGTGCAGTGAAGGACATCAATGGGAAAATTGCTCTTCAAAGAGGCATTGGACAGGTCAATAGATAAGATGCTTAAAGGGCAATACTTCCAAAAGAAGGTGAATGACAAGTAGAGTGGTGCAATGTTTGGGCGGCTTCGAAGATCTACTTTAGGGAATGACTCGATGCAGTTCGAGTTCTTGGACTCGTTGCAGAGATGGCTTGCAACAATGGTGGATTTGAAAATCTCATCAAGGTCCATTGGAGAAGAAGTACTGCAGTATCTGAGAGATGGGTTCTGAAGACAGTTTTTCATGATTGTGGAGTTGAAATCTTGAGGTGGTTTTAAACGTTTAAGGTCATCTATAACTGATGCAGATAGAGTTGCAGAAACTGAGAATGAAATCGTGAATAGTAGGATGACGAAAGTTGCAGAAATGGAAGCCATGGAGAAGTTTTTGTGTTGCTGTTTGAAGGTGACTTTGATATTTAAATTGTGATTCGAGTTCAAACGGTTGGCATATGCTGGTTATTGTGGGGGGAAAAAAGAAGTGGGGAGTTCATTTTTGCACGTTCAAGGGTAACTTTTGGTGGTTTACACATCACACTTGAGCGTTCAGAGCAGTTTTATTCTTAGAGAAAAGCTACCTCTCTCTCTCTGTTGTTTTTTTTTTTTTTTTTTTTTTTGAGGGAGAGGAGTAATGTACAAAAGAAAAAAATATTGGCATATGATAGTACTGTGCTAGTATATCGATATATACGAAACTGACGTAAACATGATAGACAGACGCATTGGATTCAATTAGGGAACAGAAATTTGACCTATATCCATAGGTCATGTTAGTTTTGATAATGTCTGCAATTATTGACTCAGACTGGAGCATCAAGTGAGCTCGATAAGAGCGTGTACCTGCAAAAAATATTCCGACAATCATTTAAAGTGTTTGCCACAAAGGATTTAGTACCTAACGTTGCAATTTGCATTTTTACCCACCACAAACTAATGAGTAATGACTTCTAATGTCTGAAAAAGTGAAAATATATATGCTTCATCTAGATGAATTTCTACCTAGGTAAGCTAGCTAGTAAAGCCATAGATTTCCAACAGATGAAATAATTTAAGCAAAGCCAATGTGTATCTAGTTTAGCTCAAGTGATTTAACTGGTTTACTAGCTAATACTGGCAGGTCTTGCATTG
The DNA here is from genome assembly GCF_958449725.1 of Rosa rugosa. Classification (NCBI taxonomy): domain Eukaryota; kingdom Viridiplantae; phylum Streptophyta; class Magnoliopsida; order Rosales; family Rosaceae; genus Rosa; species Rosa rugosa. Next base: position 61,256,603 of record NC_084821.1, on the reverse strand, counting down.
CAGTAAGCACCAGGTAATCTGCAACCCGAGGTCTAGAAACAACACATAGTAATTGATCTAAACCTCAGGATGCAGATTATCCGATCCTTACCCAATATCAGTGTATATACTTCATACTAAGCTAATTAATGAATATATATATATTAGAAGGTAGATCTGAGGCTAACTGCATGTTAGTAGTCTGTATTTATATAGGTTCTTAAACCTAAACGATAGATTCTCCCAAGTGTGGACAGTGATAATTGATCGATAAGTTGTTAAGGGGCTGCATCGACGAAGATTTTGTTCTATGCATTTGTAACCAATGATTGATAAATGGCAGGAACTAGGAACAATATTGCTTGGGACAACATTTGTTTCTAGAAGACGTCGTTGTTTTCTGGCTTTCCAACTACGTACGAACAATACAAGATCGATCCTGCTATATCATAAAGTATTTTATTTATAAAAGATCCTCTCTCCAAATTGTTGTCCTATGCATACGTGTATAGTAATGCTTGGAATCAAAGAATAGGAAAGATTACAAAAACATGTCTTTAATTGTGTATACATAGGTGTCATTAAGTTGTGGGAAGAATATAATATATACGTATGTGATCATGATGTGGGATTCTGTGGCTCTCGATCACTTTCAAAGATGATTAGCCTGAAAAGGAAAGGCTTCCACGTTTAGATGTATCCGGTAGGGATGATGGTAATGGGGCGGGCAGGATAGATATAACAATACCATCTCCATCTGCGGGGCTATTTTCCACTTTCATCTCCACCCTATTTTCCTATAAAAAATATCGAGGAATGGATCCACTGGGAATTAGACCTCCAAACCTGCTCCGAATTTCCAATAAAAATTTAACAAATAAAATAATTTTTCCCCATATCACCTTTTTTAAAATCAAAATCTGAAGAAGTCATTCATGTGAATAAACTTTCAATCACCTTGTACTCTCCAGCTCAGAGATGATTTAATATATTGTTTTGTTGGATGAGGGGATTAATGATGCATAGACCAATACAATTGGAGAATTACAAATCCTTGAACAAGAAGCAAACCGATACCATCCATGCATGCAAGATACTTATAGATCAACTATATGAATAAATATATATATTCTTTTTAGACACAATTCTTCCATAAACTCTCAAGAATTAACGGTTGAAATTGTTGAATTAGGTTGCATGATACGGAAACTAGTAAAAATACTCGAATTTGGAATTTAAGGCCGGATGTCCTCTAGAACGGGCCTCTATATATATGTACTCCCTGTACTTGAATTAGGACCTCGGTTTTGCAAGCTTTCTCCTTGTGTCTTGCAGCTTTTGAACTGAAGTTATCTTTCAAGGATGTTTATTTACCTAAGATCAGTTAATAAGAAATGATTTTGCATTAGATTACCATTATATATTCATTGGCCGACTGTTTTTATTTGTACTTCAAAGAATTTTTGCATAATGTGTGAAAGAATTTATGGTTACATGCTGATATTTTTTGTTTGAAAATATTATTCATAATAGAAAATAAGAGATAGAGTTGTAAAGGGAGGTATGCTCTAGATCCAGATGTATTGAAATTCAGCTATGATCTGATATTTCAATGTAATAACATTGGCCAATCAACTTATCCATTCTGATGTAATGAATATTGTGGTCTACGTACAAGTTATACATGCAGGTTACATGGTCATATATAACCAAGCAAAGCATAACCCCATTATTAATTTTCCATTGTTTGATACATTGTCATATAAGTACGTACCTTGTTTTATACATTGTCATATACTGCCTCTCGGAGCAAGTAACTTAAACTAGGAACCTTCATTATGTTAAACAGCAACAAGCGTGACCCGTGACCCACCATTGTACCGATATTGTCCAAACTTAACCACCTGTTAGGTGTTGGGTTTTAATCATAAAAGGTCTCGGTACAATTGGATAAGAGCCACCCACTTATAAGTTATATTTTATTTGTCACTTTTCCAATGTGAGATCTTTCCTCTCCAACACACCCCCTCACGTGCAATCTAACTCAATCCAATCCGAATATTTCGATATCCAATCGGAATATTTCGATGGCAATACGAGGAACCCCAATTTGGGCTCATGATACGTGCTTACGTGGAGACGCAATTGGAGAAGGACCCGCTTTGATACCATGTTAAACAGCAACAAGCGTGACCCGTGACCCACCATTGTACCGATATTGTCCAAACTTAACCACCTGTTAGGTGTTGGGTTTTAATCACAAAATGCCTCGGTACAATTGGGTAAGAGCCACCCACTTATATTTTATTTGTCACTTTTCCAATGTGGGATCTTTCCTCTCCAACACATTAAAACTCTTTCTGATCAGTCATATGAATCAATGAATGGAACTATGGATTTAGGCACTTAGTGAGGGAGCCCTTATATGTATGTATGTATGTATGTATGTATGTATGCAGTTTCTGTGATGCAACTTTTAGACCGTGCACAGCTACAGAACCACGAAAACAATACCGATATCAAAAACTTTTATTTCCACAAGTAATAATGAACCAGAATGTATTCCAATCTTATTAATTAGTTAGTTGCCTTCTCTCTAGGACCATGAAAATGATATCGAAATAGAAAGAAATTGATGCTTTCATTCTGATCCCTTGGGGCTTAATTAGAACAGTTCGAAAAAATGTCGAAGATCTTATCGATCAGTTCTTAAAGGCTAAAAGTGATCATACTAGTATCGATAAGCATCCGTGGCGATGCCAACATGCACAAGACATCTCTCTTCTGCTTTGATTATAATCATTATATTCATGGTACCGATGTATATATATTCCACTTTAGTATTTAACTTTAAGAACCATATTCGACCAAAAAAAATAAAACTTTAAGAACCATATATTATATATACTAACTACCACCATGCAGATTTTCCTCAGACCTAGCTAGCTACAAATCATCTAATTATTTATCAAATATATGTTAGGATGTGATGAGAATTAATTAGGAAAGGCGAGTCCTAGTTGGACTTGGTTAGTCTTCCTAATTGGACATGGTTGATGTCAAAGTTTATTCCTATAAGGAATAGGATCTTTCTCCTGTACAAGAAGGTTTGGTTTTCCTACTACCAATTGGATTATAATTGGGGTGCCTATATATAGAGGGCATGGGTAGTAAACCAAGGCATGGTCGGTGCATGTGATCATCAACAAGAGAGTGTATATCTCTTGGGTAAGGGAGCTGAGATGTCAAGAGTGAATACAGCTCTTGGGTGAGAGTGAGTTCTTGGGAAATTCTATGAGTGTGGGTGTACAAGGGTTATGGGTTTGGGTTATGGTGATTTAGCTCAATGTATCTTGTACTGTAATTATTCTCATAGTGAAGAACGGATATCTCTCGGGAGGACGTAGGCATAGATTTATGCTGAACCTCGTTAAATCTCGGTGTTCTCTTGTTGCTTGTCTTGTGGTTTGTTACTTTTCTATCAGTCTACTCTGTGAGCCTTGACGGGAAGGATTCTAATTTCCTTAACAATATATGCAAGCGTTTCTTAATATATTTCACTATTTCACTTGATCGATCTTAGTTAGTGCTTTTCGTAGTATTCGTATTGCTTAAGGATTAGGTGAACTGCATCCTGAGGTGTAGGGCAGCTGTCATATATCTGTTGCGTACGTCTAGCCCTTGGGATGCAGATTTCCTCATCCTCATATTGGCAATGTGAAAATACAAGGACATAATGTGTTTTCTGGAAAATGGGGATTGCAAGCTATGGATCAATTCTTACTGGGCAGCAGAAACCAAAATTAACAAACAGAACACTATTTTGGTTACGCAGTGAAAACCTCAAATATGAGATTAAAAACACTGCGGGGCTTTTACTCTTGAGAACCCAAAATAAGAATTAATTTATGATTAAGGATATGTTCTTTACAAACTTGAATAGCACTAGCTCGGCTACAATGATTAGATGAAAACTAATACCAAGTTTGTCTTCCGTCTTGAACTCTTTCTTCACTTGAACGATCACCAAATATCGCTCTCCTTTCTTCACAGCTCCTCTACTGATCTCAAGAGAAGTTATGCATATGAAACAATGATCAAGAACACTTAAACATGGACCAAGTGTTTTGACTCTTGTGAAGACTCAATAGCAAACATGCAAGACGCCTCAAACTCTTCTTGCGTTCCAAGTTCTCTTCCTATGCCGTATGTTTTTCCACACTTTTTGGAATAGCTGCCGTCTCAAAACAAAACAACCAAAAACAGCTATTTACCCTAATCCTCCTTCTACAAGGAAAAACAAATCTTTTTGTGTTAACAAAATATAAACAATTAAGGACACCAAATCCTAAAATACTTAGGAAATCAATAATACAATTTAGCACACAGAAAAATATCTTTAAATGAATAAAAGATATTAAACCCATTAAACCTCAAAAATACTTTCTCGTTTTGTATGGAATGCCAACACACCAAGTTGATCAAAACTTGTACCTACACAATGCAAGCTATACTTAATTATTATAGATAGTCATTCATGCTTTTTGTTCTATTGTATCTGTAGGAAATCTTTTGGGTTTTATTTACTACTGAGGAGATCGATTACGCTTTGATCAGTACTGATATTATTGGGTAAGGATCGGGTAATCTGCATCCTGAGGTTTATATTAGCATGCTTAATCACATGCCTTGGGATGCAGATTTACCTAATCCTCACTAGCAATGCTATACTAATTAGCCCTAGCTTTCTCTCTCTCCCATAGCCGTCCAGGTCTCCTCCTCTTTTTCTAGTGTCGCTCGTCCGGCGGCGGCTCAGCGTCGGTGTCGACCTTGGTTGCGGTGATGCTATAGAGCTGCTGCCGGACGGGTGGTGTTTTGGCTTGTCTTCGGGCTTGAGATGGCTTTGCTTGGAGGCGTATCAATGGTGGTGATCAGTCTGTGGTCTAGTCTCATTGCAACGCTTGAGGCGGTATGGTCATGATCGGTTTCATGGGTCGGCGCTAGGCGGCGTGGGATGGTCTCACCATACGGCAGCGGCTGTGTGTTGGCGTAGGGTGGTTACCAGACGGCGGCGGCTGTGTTTGGTACCACGGAGGCGGTGGATCGGGATGCGGTTTTTGGGAGGATTGTTGCGGCAAGCCCTCTGGAGATGGTGTCGAGGTTCATCTGGCTCTGATGGTGATCCGATCTGTGAGACGGCGGCGACGGTCGCAGGGTCTGATGATGCTGCGCAGCGAAGCAGGGTTGGGCTGGGCTGGGCCAAATTTTGGTTTGCGTCTGGGCTGGGCCTCTCTTAGGCTTTTGGGCTGCTGCTCTTAATTAGTTTTGCTTGTTTTTTATTTGTCAATAAACCCCTTGTTCTATAGGGGATTGTTTTAGTGGGCTTCGGCTCGGTCTAGACTTTTTACTTCTTGAGTCGTTAGTTAGGTGACAAATCTCGATCATTTTTAGCTCGATCGGGTTTGTCTTGTCTATGCTCGTTGAAGCTCCTTTAGGAGCCTCTGTAGAAGTACTTGGTTTCAACGTACCACAATTGCGTGCTCGGCGTTTGGAGTCAGGTAGAATAGATTGCCTACGAGGCGAGGTGTTTTTGCTAGCATAGACTACTCTGCGCTATCAATGTGTATACAGAGTAGTCCTTTGTACTATTCTAACCCATGATTCAGGGTCATATTAATGCTATGAACTCTTTATATCAAAAAAAAAAAAAATGCTATACTAATTAGCGATACTAAATACTTAAGAATGATTGAAACAAAATCACTGAAAGAACCCAACACTTGTGGATATATCTGGACGCTTCTCAAACCAAGAGAACTTGATCAATCGTAACGTATTACTGTACTAGTAACATCGATCCTTCATGTCATATTGGGTTGTAGGCTGCTGCATGCCATGCTCCTAAAACAGATAATATTCTCTTTTTTGAATTTTTGAATTTCGAAATTTAAATAGAATTCAAAGCCAAAGGATAAGTCTGCTGAAATATCTCTTTAATTTGAATTTCAAAAGGTTGCAGGAGTCTTTATATAGAACAAATGGTTCGTTTTCATAACATAACATCATTAGACGTTTTATACCGGCCGTCGGCCGAGCTCCTTTTTCTTGTTTCTCATAGAGAATTACACTTAATACATTCGTTGGAGCTCTCTCTATTGGCCTGGTGCTACGAGGACTTGGTTTAGGATGGGCGTATCTTGGTGATCAGACGCCTGCAAGATTAGAAGCACTTCAGTACGGGTAGGGGTGAAATTTTGTCTAAAGAACACGGCAAGCCTCTATCTGAGTTTCAAGTTAGTTTTCTTGATTTGTAGTTTTCTTTTATGCTGTATCATACATTTGAACTTAATCATTAATAATATATATCAAATCAGTTGTTTAGTTGTGTGATACATTGAGCTTATTACCTGTCTTGTCCGGAAACATCTTATTCCTTGTGTTATATTTTTCTCTATGTGATTCAAATTTGAGATTTTTTTTTTTTGACGAAAGACGAAATTTTATTACGAGATACAATTAAAATCGTACATAAGGGCATTCAGGATAAATTCTAGAGCATTAACAAACCATTAATTCAAGATGGACGTTGGAATCAAAACTAAAGTTAGCCAACCTATGAGCCACTATATTGGCCTGACGAGGAACATAAAGGAGGGTGAGGTCCTCACTTCCAGCTAGGAGACCTTGAATATCTGCGATTAGTGCACTCGATCAAAGGAGACAAGTCAGGGGCTATAGAGGCAGTAGCCTGCACTGCAACTAGACAATCACTCTCGACAGTGGCTCGAGTAATCTGCATAGCCTGCAACAATTCCAGTCCATTTTTCAAGGCAAGCAGTTCAACATGCAGCGGGGAGTTCAACATACCTCGAGGTAAATTTGAGATTTTAATAAGACCTTTAAGAGTTCTAGTACTTGGGCTATAAATTTATCAGTCACTTACAAAGAGTTATAGTTACAAACCTAGAAGTAACTATTTACCATTAGAGCAAGATGAAATTCATATCTCATTGGGGTATATATATGCAAGTCACTGAAATTATTCAGACCATGAAATTTGAATTCCAATATGGCTTGAAGCTAACTTTTGGGAGTATATGTATATATACCGCTATGTGCTATGCGGATGTTGGAGAGGAACCATTTTTAATAAATTAAAATGAGATGTCTATTAAAATGACTTTCTTAGAATCAATTACTTCATTCTCATCCTCATTCAAAATAACGTGTCTTAATAGTTATTCATAACAGCGGTCTATATGAATTTGACACTATAGACATGAAATGAAGTCAGATTGAAATAATGTAATAATGTTTCTTGGGTCAATGTGAGAGTTGAAATTAACCCAAATGGCATGGAAAACCAAATTTCCTCTTAAAAAATCTTGTTACTGAATTCATCTTCTCATATTAGTGTGTGTGTGTATATATTGGGATAAATCTGTTGACTTAAAAAAAAAAAAAAAAAAAGATTAATACTATTTCATAGTTACCAACTTCCTCTTAAACAATTTTTTTTTTTTCGGGGTTGATGTTGATTTAGTTAAAGGAAATTTGGAAAGAAAACACTGGGGTGTGTGTTAGAGATTAGAAATAATAATTTGTTGCCATTGTTGGGTCTATAGAGCAGCTCTCTAACTATATTGCAGGAGACCAATTTGGACTCAGAATCTCGAGTACATGTAGGGATAAACAATCTTACCCACCAAAGCTATTATTTACCATCTAAAACATGATGCTAATCTCATAAAAACAAAAACAAAAATCTCGTAAAATCTGACAAGAAGCTGATTTCATTCTTTTTTGCCATTGAATAAATAACAATTCATAATAAAAACGAACACACCCTACACGTTCAACCGAAAGAGCAAGACAGACACAACAAGACCTAAAGACACTGAGATATTTCTTGAAACAAGAAATTTACAAGAAATTGGTTAGGCACCCTATAATAAAACCTACTACATCAAAACTAAATTAGCAACAACAAATTAAGTCAAGAAACAAATTAATCACCCTTCTTTGACTTAGCTAGAAGAATCAGCGACTCTTGTTATCAGCCAATATTTCACAGCAACTTAGCAATGTTGTCCTTGAGCAATGGCTTTGATTGGATGTCTTGATTATTTGCTAGGGTTTCAACAAATTCTCTTGAAACCAAGCACTTTTCTTCTGAGTACAACTTCTCCTGAACAATTGGGGATGCAAGAACTTGAAGACCTTCCTGATTATGCAACCGTTGGCCTTTCTTTTCCTGCAATAACCAATTAATTAATGTATAAATCATTTGATCTTCAATAAAAAGGAAGAATAAATTAAGTGGTAAACAAAACAACTTACTGTTGAATCCATGAGTTTGAGCATTGCAACTTGTGCCTGCAAGAACTTAATGTACTTATAAGCAGCTTGCAGCATTTCAGCAGTATTCATCTTGCTTCCACTAGGAACCAGCCTCCCAAGCTCATTAGTCTTCTCTGTTATCCTCCTCCTCCTCTCGCGGGCCGCAATGCTCTGTGGAGACAAGCTCTCTCCTCCATTACTGTTGGCCTTCACTTTCGCAGCAGTACTAATATCCTTATTGCTTAGTCTACAATTAGCATACAATTGGGCTGCTGACTGCTGTTGAATCTGAATTTCAGGAGGGGGCAAAGGTAGCTGAGGCTGCACGAACTCCGGTATCATACTTGGACTTGGTACAAAACCATTGAAGCTGGAATGGAATTTTTGATGGGTCTTTTGACGTTTTGGGTACTCATCATGATAATAGTATTCATGATCGTCAAGAGGAAGGAGGAATTCTTGGTCACTGAAAAATGTTTGGGAGAGAAGTAGTGGGTTTGGATCATCAAGAGCTAAACTGTAGTCCAGACCCAAGATGTTTGCTGCTGCCAGCTCATCCTGTTGGGTCTGGAAGCTAAACATGTGATCATAGTCTGGGTTAGGGTTATGGTTGTTACTGAGAAGCTGAAGAGACCCCCAATCTGTGCAAAAAGTGGTACTCATAGCAGCCATGGAAGTTAAACTAGAACCTGAAATTAAGAAATGTACTTTATACTTTAAGCATGAAAAAAGAGGAAACTTAACCGTAAATTAATTAAGACATTCTCTGAGGTAGAGGCTAGAGAGAGAGATACCTGAGAGAATTAGATTCTTGTGTCTGCGGACCTTTCTGGTTTTTGAATTGCAGTGGACCTAAAGACTAGCAAATTAACAAACCTTATCAAAGTATACGTACAAACACTAACCAACTAAAACAAACACCTGCCTGCTGACTACTCTACTGCTCTGCGCTATATATCACTGACACACGCTCATCAACTGTTAACAGTGAGAGAGAGATAGAGAGAAAGAAAGAGAGAGAGATGCGGAAGGTGGGCAGTTAGTTTCATTTCTTTAGGCGCAGATAAAGGAGGCGATGATGATAACCACCATCTCCTAATTACTAGCACACACTAACCCCTGATTTGAGTAATAATTATCTAGTGTTGGAGTACCACGTGTCTGTGATCCTGGCCAATAGAATAGCGACACCTCTTTAAAGGCCAGATGCGATTGGCTAAACAAAAAAAAGACAAGACAAGATCGATTCATATTATCAAAATAAGACCACGTGGACTAATCAGATTGTTTCGGATCACAAATACATAGACTACCTAATAATTCCTCCCATTAAACCCTAACTCCCTTTTATTTCTAGGGTTTATTTCGCTATAACCGTTATGATTGATTACTTATTTGATTAGGGCTATTAATTCGATCACTGTATATACCCAATTATTTCTTAACGTCCTATTGTATTAATATTTGTACTTTTGTACGTTGATCGCAGGTGGAAAACCTTCCTTTTATGATATTTTTTCGTAACTTAAATTCAATATCATTGAAGATTCACTGAGGTCGATCGTTAACAAAAGATCTGAGGTCGATCGCTAACAAAAAAGAGCTGGTAGCCTGGTAGATCGATATGCCATTGGCAAACAAATAGTCTTCACCATTTCAATGTTTGTGTAGGGGGCCTTTAATTACCAAGTATCAAGGAAACAGTTTTGTTCGTTTTGCGACAAAAGTTTTAAACTTTCAATGACAAATATATATATACACACACACAATTATTAAGAGAAGAGGGTTTGTTAGCCAAAATCTAAAATTTTAACAGAAATGACCATAGAAAATCAGTACTCGACTTTGGTCTTGGACATGTGATGGGAACATGGGATTAGTAGGTACCCTTTGGTTCATAATCAATGAATCATGAAGATAGGCAATCTATCATGAATAATTAACTGTAACCATTTATTTCTATTGTGGTCTTGGTATTACATGTATTCGATCTCCTTCTTCATTGTGAAAGTAATAGTCGTGAGGAAATAACGCCGGGACGTTGTTTGTTTTTGCTACCATGTAGTACATGGCAAGAACAACGTCCTTATATATGTCTCCTCTAGCATATGCACATTGATATCTACTATTATAAATCAAATCCCTCTTTTGGTGTCATCTCTATCTTGCAAAATAAGAAATGAAAACAAATGAGCAAGTCATCCAAAAAGTTACCGTAAGTAACTAGATGTTCTAATCATTCGGTGGAAGGTAGGTATTTGAACTCTGAGATCTTCAAGAGTTTACGTCAATTCATCTCATCTACAATCTATATAAATTATATAAACGTGTCATACTTCTTTTATTTTTGGGATAATGACCACTTACCCATAAAATACCACAATACATCTCATACACCCAACCAACTTATATTTATCCCCACTCACCCAAAAGTTTTTCCTTTTTCTCCCAACTATTCCTTTCACTTAAGCTTTATTCCATTACCTACCCTTTCTCTTTCACAATCATTTCTTTTTATCATTTCCGTTTTACTATTACTACAGTGAACAATAAGTTTTCTTTATTTTTGACGGAACGTGGTGGGCCCAATTTTGAAATTGTTTGTTTAAATTGTAATTACAGCTAAAGTTCATCCTCTGTATTCAAAGGTGAACAGTTAAATTATACTATTCATAATTTCGATCGTTGACAGACTTGAGTTAATTGCTGTCTGTAATATTACGTGCAAAGAATTGAAGAAAGATTGAGAAAGTTGAAAGACTATAGAGAAAGTCTTAAAAGAGAAACTCCCGATTACTGAGATATCATCTTTAGACTTCAAACAAGAAACTATGCAATAGAGGCAGAATATTGAAAATCTCTTATATACTCTTAAAAAGGAACAAAAACCTCTTGATTATTTGAGCACTGGTTAGATCCGCAAATCACTGGTATCAGAGCTTGTAAAGAGCTCAGCAGGGGAATCCCCAATGGGGACAATGTCTGATTTAATATTAGAGAAGTTGAATTCTCTACAAAAATCTTCTGATGAGAAATATCAGAACCTGCAGCAAGAATTATCTAGGTGTCAAGATCATCTAGAAAAGCTACCTGCTATAATCCACCAATTAGAAAAATTGGAAAACAAACTGGATTATATCAAGGAACTTCCAAAAACGGAAGAAGAAAAGCTAACAAGTGTTAGTAGAAAAATCAATGAACAGCAAAAAACGCTGGATTCTATGAAAAATATACTGAAGGACAAGAAAGTGCCTACAGTAAAAACAAAGAAAGCTAATGGATTCAAACCATTAGAAAGACCAGAAAAGAATAATGGGAAAATGCTCGTTTACCCAATTTTAGGCTAAAAATTGCCCACTTGCTCCACCAACTGTTTTTTAACCCCATTTACCCAAAACACTCTAAGGGATTATTTCCCCTTTACCCAATTAATTCTTTTTTCTTTTTTTTTTGAGACTTTTTTGCCCTCTCCTTCTTTCTCACTTAGAGAGAGAAGTCACCCTCCACCTTGCTGTGCTCCGGTGACCAGTGGCCGGCGCGGTCTCCGGCGACCGGACTCCGGCGAAAGGTGACCGGATTCCGGCGACCGATGACCAGATTCCGGGAACCAGTAACCGAAATCCGGCGACCGATGACCGGAATCCGGCTATTATTGCCCCCCAGTAATCATATTACTGCCCCCCAGTAATCATATTATTGCCTCTCAAAAATCATATTATTGCTGTCCAGTGAATTGTATGAACTCCCAAAACCAAAATGAATACACTACAGGCACAATTGATCAATTTATAATCATATTATTGGCTCCCAATAATCATATTATTGCCCCCCAATACAAAGTCCAATGTCTCTACTGTCTCCCAATAGACCACCAAAAATGCACCATTTTGTATGATTCACAGATAATTTGACTTTAATACACAGAAAACAACAGGTAACTTATCAATACACCACACTATAGTGATCCCTGTCCCTCATTTCAAAGTCTACTGGGGGCCAATAATGTGTCTACTGCCTCATCTTCGTTACCAACAGACCCAACGTTTTGCTCATTATCCATAACCATCTCCACAACACCGTTCTTCAATTCGTCTTCGGTGACCTTCGACTCCGCCACATCGTTTCTAGGCTCGTCGTCGCTCATTACATCCACCACATCGCTCACCGGAAGCTCATTCTCAGCCTTCCTGGCCCGGGTCCGGCCAAACGAACAGGTGACCTCCGCCTGAGCCAAATCAAGGTCAATTCGTGCTTCAGCCCCGGTCGTTCACCGGCGGGAAGCTCTACATGCAGAATGACCTCAACATGTCCGCCGCGACCTCGACTTGCTGCTCAGATCTGGCATCCTCCACCAGTCAAACGCCACCTCCACCGTCTCGCCCCTCGCCGCCGCAAACGATGAGTCGCGCAATCACCGTCGAGGCCTCATCAGCGACCCAGAAAACACCTCCTCTGTTTCGGTCTTCATCGGCGCCTTCTCCGGCGACGCAGAACCACTCGATTGGCACCTCCTCCATTTGCCGCTACTTCTGGAAATATTACGCCATGCCGGAGTCGAGAGAGAGAGAGAGAGAGAGAGAGAGAGAGAGGGACACGTCTGAGAGGAAGAGAGAATATGATAGGAGAGTAATTTTTTAATTAAAATAAGGGTATTACTGTCAAATACTGTTAGATTGAGTAAATGGGGTTAAAAAACTCTAGGTGGAGTAAGTGGACAATTTTTAGGCTAAAATTGGGTAAGTGGTCACGGCCCCAAAGAATAATGTTCCAAACATGATTTTTCTGGAACCATCAACTAGTATTCGGTATGAAAATCTGAAAGAAACTCGAGATGTCAAAATGATGAGCATCTTCGGGAAAAAGAAAGGATTACAACTCCTAAATGCTGAAGAGTTCGAATACAATGAAATCGAACACGAGGTAAAAAACTCCTCAATTCCAAAGCTAGATTTTAAACAAATCTACAAAAGGGGAACATTTGACCTGATGGATAGCCATCATTTCAAACTACTGGAATTTACAACCCCCTCTACAACAGGAGAAACAAATTTACTACTAATCACTCATGCAGAAGTTGCCAGAGCAAGAACAAAAAATTATCAATTTATGCACACTGGAGCAGTCCAAGTTGGCATAAAACTTCTTGCCCGAGAAGGCATAAATTGTTCAGTTCTATGTGTTCTACAAGACAATAGACTGACAGATTTTCAAGCTAGTCTGTTGGGAACCCTTGAAGCATCTTTATGCAATCAAGTGACATATTTCAACTGCTTTCCAAATTTCTCAACCAGCTTGAAAGATGCAGCTCACTGTCTAAGACTGAGAGTCAAGACAGATGGCATATCTATGAAAAACGATATGCAAGAACTCGCAATAGTATACATGATATACTATAAGCTGATGAGTACCACAGTAGAACCTAAGACAAGAATATCAAATATTCCAGGTCTTACTACAGGGTTCCTCACCAGTCAGAAGAACCATTCACAACAGATTCACAAGGTTACTTCGAATGAAGTAACTTTTCCTATTGAATGGAAATTATCTGGTCCGAAAAAACCAGCAGAAAATGCCAAAGCGGCAATTTATGAAAGTAGAAAGACTGGAGATATCAGTCTCAAATTCGACGATCACAGAAAAAGTGAAACCTGTCCTGAAAATATCAAGATAAACAACAATCTTCTTAGAAGAAGCTACAGCACTAGAGAAGCTAGTAGCAGTGGTACCAAATTCTCTGTTGAAGAACCAACAGAACCTATCACTGAAGAAGAATTAGAAGCTGATCGATCTGAACAGACCAGTTAATATGCTTAGAGCACAAAAGCTCTATGATCTCTATGATGAAGCAGAATCCTGTGAAAACCCTGAACGATAAGAAAAACTAATCGAAGAAATGAAAAAATTCAAACCAGGAAAGGAAAGAAAACTCCTTCCCTATCAAGATGTTGAAATGGAAGAAGGAGATAGCTCCAAAACTTTCATCATACGAGAAAAGGGAAAACTGAAACTCCCTATACAGAAAGCCCCTACGGGAAAAAATGGAGAAAGAAATTCTCAAAGATTTGTCCCAGAGGACAAAATACCCAGAGTACCAATTTCCAATTATGGTATCTGGCTAGATCTAGACAAAGCTCTAGATAAGAGAAAAACTCTTGATCAATGGGTAGACAGCCTGATGATGGCCTCTGCTCTTACCCTTGGAAAATTCGAAGCACCAGATCTTCAGATGTACTTTGAAACTACTCTCACCGGAGTAGCAAAAAAGTATTACTTCTCTTTCAAAGAGACTGCCAGAGGAAAAGAATGGCTGGAAGAAATCAAAACTTCGAAATCTCCGTATGATTTTGCAATACCTCTGTACGATCAGTTCTGTAGAGATCTCTCAAATCTGAGTGAAAAGGCTAAAGAAACGGCCAAATCAAATATCTATACTCTCAAAATTTGTGACATGAGATATTTTGAAGAATACTTGAATGAATTTCAAGAATAATACTGTACGATTGGTGAACTAGAGAATACTGATCTAGTCAACCTGTTGCACAGGAAACTCCCTGAACCATGGAGAACAGCTGTGAGAGAAAGCATAGCTGAAAAACCAATTGAAAGATTTTCAGTTGGAGGAATTGCCGACAGAATCAGGCAATTACTGAAAGAATAATGCAAAGCCAATCTTAGAGCAAAGATGGCTAAGAAACAACTCAAAGGAGTTGAGAATTTCTGTTATGGAATATTGGATATGCCAACCAACTGGGGATGTCATGAATCCAAGTTCCACAGAAAAAGAAAAGAAAAATATTACTCGAAAAGATTCAAAAAGAGTAATAAGAAAAGAGATTGGAAATTCAAGAAAAGTTCCAATTTTAAGAAACAACAAGATGAAGATCCTAAAAAGAAATTCTTCAAGAAAAAGAAGAATCACCAAGTCAATCATAAACAACAGAGCAAGAAAGCTTGCAGATGTTGGTTATGTAAAGCTAAAGGGCACTATGCCAATGAATGCCCGGAAAAGGGTAAACGATCTACTAAAGCTCTCTTTGAAGAATATGAGCATATAGTAGAAACAACAAACATGAAGGGCTACGAAATAGCCTATTCTGATGATGAAGAAGACGACAGGTCAGTTTACTCTGCCTGGTCTGACGAAGAAGAATCATCTGACTCTGAGACAGATTCTGAAGTAGAGTACTTAGAATCTAGACAGATGAATGTCCTAAAAGTCAAAAACTGGGAAGAAAGTAAGACAGAATCATTAATGTCTTCTTATCAGGTGAACCCTGGTACATTCGTTTGTGACTACTGCCTATGTCACGAAAAGAATGGTCTCCCTATGTTTTGTGAAGAGTCAAAAAAGACTTATCACAAAGAATGCTTCATAGCTGAAGCAAGAAGAAAAACCAAGCATGGCCTTATCAGCCAATTGGTTGAAAAAGAATATGAAGAATATTTCTCTGAGCAAAAAGAGAAAGAAGTAGAAACTTTGTTCCAAGAAATCATAGAACCATCTTCCTCAAAAATAAAGGAAGAAGAAATCGATGAAGAAAAAATCGATGAAAATATTGAACTGGTTGAACCACCAGAAATTGTTCCAAAAGAATGCAAACCATTCATACCACAGGAACAAGCTCAAGAAAATGAGCTTTAACAATCGAAAGTCATCTCTACTAGTAGATACAACAACTACATAGAGATTGGACTCAAATTCCTTGATCACAAGAAATATCATCTACATGCATTTGTAGATAATGGATCAGGATTCACTATTACAAAGAGATTTGCAATTCCATAAGAACTCTGGAAAGAAGAAAAGAAAAGAACTGCTACTGGTGTCACGTTTGACGGAAGTCACCTCACCATGAACAAAGTAGCAAAAAATGTTCGTATCACTATTGGTGGAGGAACATTTATCATCCACAATGTTTGGCAATCTGAAGGCCAAGGATCTGATTTCTTGTTGGGAAATGATTTTATTCTCCAACAGAGATTCATCCAGGATGAAGAAGCAATAGGCTTCAGAAAATGAGAACGGGTGTTCTGGGCAGACAGGCTTACACAAGCCAAAAGTGTAGTAGGTCCAAACTTTACTACACAATATCAGAGATCGCAACAGAATAGTGGTGATCTTACCCCCTACAAACCTAAATTCGAACCCATACTCCAAATCAAACAACAAGAAGAATTACTTGTTGAAGAATCTTCTGAAGAAGAAGAAGAAACTAGCAAAGATGAAGAAGCTAGTTTTCTCCATGAACATAACCTCAAGCACTTTCAGAATAAGCTTGAGTCTCAGAAAATTCCTACTCTTGAAAAAATCAAGAAACTACTCGAACTGAATATCGATGTAGATCCTCAAAAATTTTGGGAAAAAGACCCAGTGGTTTGTGAATTAAGATTACATGACATGAATGCTATCTGTCATGTCAAAGCCATTCCTCAATACAAAGAGGAAGATCAAAAAGAATTCAGAAAAGATATTGAAGATCTCCTGAATAAGAGATTAATTCAACCATCCACTAGCCCTCATCATGCTCCAGCATTCTACGTGAGAAACCACGCACAAAACCTCAGAGGAAAAGCTAGAATGGTGATTGACTACAGAGATGTCAACAAGAAGATTGTCAAAGACGGTTATCAAATTGTTCAAGTAAGAGTACTGATCAATCAACTCAGAGGAGCTAAAGTCTTTTCAAAATTCGATGCAAAGTCGGGTTTTTGGCAAGTCAAGATGCATCCTGAGAGTATTCCTCTCACTGCATTTGGAACACCACAAGGTCATTACGAATGGTTGGTAATGCCTTTTGGTCTAAAGCAAGCCCCCTCAATCTTCCAAAGAAAGATGGACAACATCTTCAAGCATGTGGCTGAATTCTGCGTCGTCTATATTGATGACATCCTTGTCTTCTCCAAAAACAGAGAAGAACACATGAAACACCTCTACGAGGTTGTAAAGATGATACTTCAGCATGGAATTATCCTAGGTGAAAAGAAAATTTTCTTTATCCTCGATGAAGTTGATTTCCTAGGAATAAACATCAAGAATGGAGTAATAAAACTCAAACCTCACATCCTTGAGAAGATCTGGAAGTTCCCAGATAGAATTCCTTATGCTAAGAGTCTAGAGAGATTCTTTGGAGTCATTAATTATGGGAGAGATTTCATTTCCAAAATCTTAGGACTAACAACAATGTTATCTCCTAAAACAAGTTCCAAGAGAAAATGGAACTTCACAGAAGATGATGAAAAAATTGTGAAGCAAATAAAAAATCTCTGCAAAAATCTCCCTCCTCTACAACAACCAGAGGAAAATGATGAAATTATCCTCCAAATAGATGCGAGTGATAATTACTGGTCTGGTGTAGTTCTGGCAAAAACGCCAAAAACTAACATCGAAAAGATCTGCAAATTTTGTAGCGGCAAGTTCAGCCCTGCAGAACTAAATTATCCCACAGGGGAAAAACAAATCTTGGCTGTCAAGAAAACAATTTTAAATTCTCCAGCTTTTCTTGGAAAACCCTTTACTGTACGCACCGATTGTGCTAGAGTAAAGAACTTAAAAAATTTTAAACTTGATAAAGCTGCTGATAGAGGAAGATTAGCAAACTGGCAATTATTTCTTAACCAATATGATTATAATGTTGAATTAATTGCAGGAAACAAGAATTATCTTCCAGACGCCTTAACCAGAGAAATGGCCATGTTCAGCCAAAAAGATGACGACGAAGGTCGCAATCCCAGAAGCAGAAGATCTGGGAAAGAACATGAAACAGCTGAGGATCCCAAAGAAAAAAATCCTCAAAAGGTTCCTGCTAAGTCCCAAAGGACTAGCCACAACTGATCAATCCCAGGGTAAAGGATTGGCTAGCCTGTCTCAAACGGCAGACGGTAAAGGCTCATCAAGACCGTTGATGGCTGTTTCTTTGCCAACAAGCAAACCAACTCCAACTGGAGTTATAAATGTTTTTAATTATGAATTAAGAACCTTTGCTGATCCTGTGTTCAGAACTGGCAGGAGGCTAACCAGAAGGCAATCTTAGATAACCTCTTATTTGCTTTTCAGGAAAGAAACAGTGGTATCATGTTCCCAGCTTTGTTCGCTTTAGCTGAGGAACTCCATGAAAATGCTAGACTGCAGCATGAAGAAGTTCAGTAGAGTGCTGTTCGAAGTGAAAAAATTCACTATCTGGAAGATCCAGAAAGTGCTAGAATTCCTATCATAACATTAAAAGAAACAGATTGGTTTGAATTCCATAATCTGATAGGAAGTCACAATTCTGAGGACTGTATTCCTCCAACCCTCTTCATTGTTGCAGGACCTTAAGTTGGAAGATACAGAGTTAATGTTCAGAGTGAACATCCTCAAGAACACAAGCTTTGGCTTGTTGAAAACGGTTTTTTCCATAATCTATGGACCAAAACAAATGATGATCTCAAAGGCCTGCCCCCTATCATCGTCAACACAGTCAAAAATGTCAGAAAAAATGACTGTACTCTTCGACTGAAGTTCAGATCTACTCCACCAGAATGGATTCACAGAACAAACGGTGAAGTTGAATATATTTCTCCTTATCATTATGTGAGAATTATTCAAAAAAGATATCTTCAGCCCGCCTGTGTTAGATAAAATGGCCAGCCAAATTCAAGTATTCTATGGATGAAGGCCATGTCTCTAGAATACATTAAGAAGATCATCCAAGAAGATACAAGAAACACTTTCCTGGCAGCAAGAGAAAAAACAATAATCACTGCCTATGATCATCCTGAAGCAATCAGCAGTGACCTCTTCATATCTCTCACGAGGAAAGAGATAGACTCGACACTGACATGCTTACAGTGGGTTGAAAAGCTTGAAAATGACAACCACTACAAGATGTATGTAGATACAGATGTCGAGGAAAATGCAACTACTGCCATAATGGCCAGGATGGACAGCAACTCCTTTGTCCTCGACCACAACTCAGAAACGGACGAGAACATGTGAAGCAGCAGGTGTCGAAAGCACCGAAAAGTACTTTTGAACTCTTCCCAAAAGCTGCTTTTGCTTTTCAGAAAAGAACAAGGTGAAAAACATTTTCACCTAAGGGAATCTGCTTTTTGCCAACCGACCTCCATCATCAGGAGCACTCACGAAATCATAAATTCACGGAGTTGTTCTGTACATTTTGTTGTTTTGAATTCCAGTTTGAGTTCCTCTCCCTATATAAGGAGCTTTAGGTTTCATTTGTAAGGCATCGAAAAATCCTCCTCAGATAAAAAACTTCCACCACCCTAAATAGTTTGAAAACTTGAGCAGAAGAGTCTTCTCTTAAGAAAGAGGAATGCTATAGTAGCAGTGTGATCTTTCTTTCCTGTCTAGTGTGAAGTGTGCTTTCATTACAAGTAAGTACTGTAATCATTCTCATGGATAGCTAAACAGATTTTTAGCTGTTTACCTGAGAATGAGGCTCTGAATTCTTAGCTTGTAATTATGTTTAACTAAATAATTTCAGATTGCTCATCCACTTCGTCCAGTACTTTAAATTTTTAGTTTATGTTATTTATATATGTGTTTGGCCTTATTCATGTACTACCTTAAGTCTAGATTTTTAGTTTCTAAGGAAGATTTACCTCAGCTTAAGATAGAAACAAGCAGCAGTGATTCCGCCTGTTAAAGTAACCGTTAGGCAGGGAGCCGTTAGGTGAAAAATGTAGGCATGTTGAAGGCTAGTTTTGTTTTTCTCAAGAGTTTGAACAGGTTTTTCTAAGAAAATGTGAATTTTGGACCCAAAAGTCAGCATAGGATATATTAGGCACTACTTTAGAAATGACTACCCTTATAAGTCTTCTCCCCTAAAGTTTGTGTAAATGGGCAAAATACAAAGTTGATGGATTGATTGGGCAAAATACCATGAAGTTTTGGGCAAACGGGCACAACCCCTTTATTTTAATACAGACACATACGTTATGTGGGCCAATATCTATGAAAATCGATTTTACTCTAACGAATTGTGGAACTTGTCTATTTGTTCCTTCCTATAGTGATCAACATGGATTTTTTGTACACAAAAATCTATATGTCGATAATGCCCCATCTAATGCTAGTTACTTACTAACGATAGTGTTTTTGGGCAATAAATAGTGATTAGTCCTTTATCGTTGCCAAAATTTTCTCATAAAAAATTACAATAAAAAGAGACAGCTGTTAAAGGAAAAACACATTATGTGCCTTCGTCAATTCGTCAAAGTAATTGACGAAGAGTGAATTAGAGAATTAGCGATTACAGCTCAATCATTTATTATTGTCATTATTGTAATTGCTATTACCATTATAATCCTCATCCTATATAAATGGACTATCTAATAAAATGAGTAGACCAATTCTCTCCATTTTTATTTTTACAACACAATTTTATCGATAAATAATTCATCGCGCAAAGCCTCTCATAAAAAAATAAGAAAAACAACGACTCACTTTTGTCGACCAAGTACCCATTGGCAAAATACTTACTTATCTGCTTGCTTTCACATAAAACGTTTGATCGCTTAAAGCATCTAAAGCATATTGTGCGACATAAGTCCCGGCAAAAGTTCTCTTTTGCTAATTTTTCTTTTCTTTCCTATTTAGATAATTACATTTAAAAAAAAAAACCCCAATTAATGTATTTCTTTTCTCGCTGTATGCAAGCTATTTTTCTTTGATCGAAAATAGTCTCATAGTCTCCCTCTTTAATAGACTTCTGCGTCAAAACTCAAAAGACTTCATGGATTCAGGCACAATAGTTAACAGTAGTGATCGTTGCTACTATGTCACTAATCTTTATAGTCTAGTTTTGTAATCAAATCTAATTTCTTATGTTCACTGAATTTTTATTTTTATGTTTTGTAAAAGATAGAGCTGGCTTGACTCTGCAACTTTTGGATATATAAAAACCCAACTCCTACTAACCAGAAGTGTCCAAATTTTTTCTGAATAAATTCTCTTCCTTCTTATGGCAAACGAAAAAGATAAAAGATTAAAAAAAAATCTCATCTGGTACACACATGGGGATAGAAACGCTTTGTTTCTTGCAGCTTGAAGCTGGAACCCATAAACCTCCAAAACCCATAACCAGAAACCAATTCTCTTCCTTGTTTCAAAAGAAAGAAACAAACCCAGAACCCAACAATGCTCACCAGTCTCTCAAGTATCTGCCTTTATCGTCCTCTCCGAACTGCACTCTTCTTCTCCACCCACAACTTGCTAAGCAGTCCCATATCATCCAATACTTCACTCCATATTTGTTATTGCTCTTCCTCTAGTTCCACCCAGGTCCAAATTGCACCAGGTTCACTTTTGCCCCTGTCACAGCCTCATCTAATGCCTTTTTGTTCCAATATATGACTTGGGCTGTTGTTGTTTTTGAAGCTAATGTGGAGCAGAATGAGGAGCAGAGCATTGGTGTGCCTAAAGTTGATGTCTTGAAGCAGAAATTGGAGCTTCTTGGGATAATCTGTGATAGTTCTTGTGTGCCTGGGCACTATAGTAATCTACTTTGTCCCAAGGTATTGTCTTTTAAGACTCAAGTATGATTATGTTGTGTATTTGGATTAGTATTCTGTAATACTGTTAGAAATAGTTATGTTGGTTCCATATGGATATTCATACATAATGGCATTTGAATATTTTCCATGGTTTCGCTTAAACAGTGCAATGGTGGGCAGTCACTGGAGAGGAGCTTGTCTCTTTACATTGTCCAAAAAGGGTATAATGCCGATTCTTCTAGCCTTTTTATATCTGATACTATGTAATTCCAACAAGTGGGTTGTAATTGGTTTTGTGATTCTAATGCCATAGGGATTTAGCAAGGTGGAGGTGTTTTCGAACCGATTGTAATTGGGCTGACAAGGTAACACAATATGACTATGTACTTGTGTTTTTATATACCAACCATTTCAAGAATTTAGAAGTCATGACACAGGAGACAAGGTGCTTATACTGACTTACCAATGTTTTAGGTGTTTTTAGAAGGCAAGGCAGGACACAATGAGGTGAAGAAGAAAGAATTCCAGCCATTTAGGCAAATGACAGAGGAAGGCCTCAGGCTAGTACCAATAGGAGAAAAGGTACTTGAACTGACCTAACAATTTGTGTTGATGCGTGTTCAAGCTGGCATTTGAAAGATGCATAATTCAATTTGCCTGTTCAGATACATATTAGAGTTATTCTGAAGGCTAGTCCTTTTCTGTCATACAATAGTGATTTTGTCGGACTTTTGTGATTAACAAATTAAGGGTTTCATTTGGATAAGACATGTCTAGAGTTTTTAGAATTTTATGCAGTTTGGTCAGCAGACATAGCACAGTATTGTCTTCATCATTGGGTTTCTATGGTTTCCTGCTGTAAACATATGCCTAAACATGGAGAACCACATGATTTTAATTACTTCAAAGACATGCAATGATTCAATGTCCTTGTGTCTAGACAATTGAAGAATTGTCTCAGTCCTAAAGTTTGAGTTGATATAAGATACACTTTGTGTCCAAATAACAGTTTATAATCTTTTATTTACTTTTCCTCAACAAGTTCTCTCTGCTTCTGTATCTTGCTCAAATTCCATATTTGTATTATCTTTGACATGTTATTTTCTAAGATAAATAAACTCTTTCATTGTTTCAGGTAACGGCTTACTTCAATGAGAGGAAGATATCTGAGGAAACTCTGCGGAGAAATGCTGTAATGCAACTCTCTAATGATGTGCAACGCTCTAAGGAGGTACCCTGAACTTATCAATTGCTGGAATTACTATATCACTTTTGATGAGCGACTCTGAATAAGAAACTCTGTTAATTATTTACCAAGATTTGTGCACACGGGAGCATCAATGAAACTATTTGTCCATGCAACCCTGGATAGTTATATATTTTTTTAGGTTGTCAGAAACTTTTCCCTGATGTCTTTCACTTCATGGCGTTCAGTCATTGATTTTTTTAATCAACTGCGAGTTAGCAACTTACTATGTTCTTGCCAAGCTTGGCATTTCCTTCCAAGAGAAACCAATTCCCATAAAACCCTGATTCAGGAACATTGGCAAAAGATTGTTAAGTCCACTTCTCTAACCAGTATATATTCTTGACCATTACTTAATTAAGATTTTTTCTTCCAACAAAATAATAATCTAAAGATTCTAAATTGCACCCACTCAGAACTCTTCTCTTAATTTGTTTTGTTTGTAGCACAAATCATATAATCTATATTCGGGATACAGAGGAAATATCTGATTTTGTTTTAATTTCTTTGAGGGAATAAGAGAATATGGTTTTGCTATCCATGGTTTTATTATTATTATCAACAGAATAACCCTGTTCATTTTTGGAAGCTTTTATATTTTCCAGTTCAAGCACTAACCAATGCAACACATATTTACTTCAGCTTTCAAGAACTTCATCATTGAGAGGTTGGTCTTAAAACTGCTGAAATTTTGCAGGATGTCATTGCATTTACTTATAGACACAATGGACTACTTGTCGGTTGCAAGTATCGGACCCTAGAAAAAAGATTTTGGACGGTAAAAGCACCTAAATTTTCCTGGAATTTTGGATTATAGAATATATTGCTATGAACTGAGTGAAATATAAATGCCTTCTAATTGGAAATGTTCAATTTCTGTTATTGATATTCAGGAGAGGGGTTCAGATAAGATATTATATGGAATTGATGATATAAATGGTGCAGCTGAAATTATCATTGTGAGTTCAAGTTCCCCTTATTTGTGCTGGTTTTCTTCTCTCTCCCCCTCCCCACCTTAGTTCTGTGATTCATATGCTGCTCATAGGTTGAAGGTGAAATAGATAAGCTTTCTATGGAGGAAGCTGGATTCTGCAATTGTGTGAGTGCTCCTGGGGGTGGAGCAGGAAAGAATTCTCCTATATTGCCATCTATGGAAAAGGTGTGGGTTAACTACTCTAGAGCCTGCTTGTAGGCTAGAGATTTTTTGTTTTGTTTTTTTTTTTTTTTGCTTTGGTTATTTCAAGTGGGGAATTTAACATGGTAGATGGAACTGCCTTGTACCTGTAACAAGTGAATGACATACCCCAAGTGAACTGCTGAACAACTAGAACTTTGATAATAAACTGTGTTTCTATGTCGAATCTGTGGAAAAGAAAGAAAAAAATGTGGATGATTTTTTTCCTCACCAAATAGTTGAATAGGTTTATATGCATAGACTACTTGCATGTGCATGACCTGCTATGGCATTCATGAGATGTTCATAATGTTCATATTTTCTTGAATTGGAATACCGTATGGGACCGGATGTAAACTTGGTATTCAATTTTGAGCCATCAATTTCATCTACAGCAGTTTAGATTTCAATTGTGAAAGTCAGACTTCGGCAATAATGTAATGCAAGTAGGCAACATACTAAGAAAGGACTCATAATATGTTAGCTTCTGATTGTATACATATATTGCCTTATATTAAATATCTTATAGAACAATCAGATAGTAATATGTGCTTGCACTGAGTCTGTTTCCACTTTTGTAATGTTTTTAGGAGCTTAACATGTAATCTGAGGATTGAAGTTGGCAATTGGAATGATTCTGGTGTGGCATGATTGCAACCTCTGTTTTGTAATTAAAGCTACTAATTAAGAACAGCATAGTATGCACTGCATGCTTCGATTCCACAGGACGATAGGAGCTTTCAACATTAAAAGAGAAAGGCCTTGTCTAAAAGATAGTTTTTCTGTCCTACCTTCAAGTTAGGTTGTGTAGGGCAAGTTACTAATAAACTTTCTTATGATCAGGGAAAGAAAGATAATTTTTCTGTCCTACCTTCAAGTTAGTTTGTGTAGTGCAAGTCACTAGTAAACTTTCTTATGATCAGGGAAAGAAATAAATTAACAGTTATCACCCTCTTTTTCCTCATACAAGCTTTGCTTTTCATAATGGGATTTGTTAACATTCTTTCAAATGTCACATGCTTATTTACATATTCCTCTCTGCATGCATATTTTCCGGATTTAGGACACTACATTTCAGTACCTGTGGAATTGCAAACAGGAGTTGGATAAGGTATGTAAACTGTTATATGTCATTCAAATAAAATTCCTATGAACTGTTGTTTTACACGCTACCTGTTAGGTTTCTCGGATTATCCTGGCAACTGACAATGATGCAACAGGCCAAGCTTTGGCCAGAGCACTAGCACGCCGCCTCGGGACAAACAGGTTAAGCAGCTTTCTGTAATGTGTTGTATTTGATAAATCCATCAATCTGAATGCACCCCAATATTTCTGTATGCAACTTGTTAGAAGAATGGTTTTTATATTCATTTTAAATTATTGATTGGAACCCAAAACTTCCATGGCACTGAACTGAAATTGTATGAAGTGCATGTCGTTAGGTGATCAGATCAGAACAATTCACTCTTGCTTACTGTAATAGTGCTACGGAATGCGAGTTTCTAGACCACTGGATTAATTGTTAAAATTCATGACATCCGCTGAATGCAAACAATTTTCTCGGTTTCTTGATGTTCATTTCTGTACAGCCACACCATTGTAGATGTGCTTCATGAAATGCTTACTCTGGTATTCCTTGAAATAAATAGCAAAGGGGTTTATGCTGTATTAACCATGGATGATATATATGTGTCCACTTATTTCTTTTTACTTTTGTTGGCTGTCAGATGTTGGCAAGTAAGCTGGCCAAAGAAAGACGAATTCAGCTGTTTCAAAGATGCTAATGAGGTTTTCTGCTTTCACTCTTTTTTTGTACTCCTACTCAATTGCTCTTACTACTGTTGCATTTTATCTCAAAATATCAGGATTTCTTTGTGGTTCACTAAATGTGGTTTCTTTTTGAATCCTTTTCTGTTCACAAGGAAGAAGAATTTGTTTGGTGTTACCAAATAATGTCTATGTATTTGCTTTCACAATCTGGAAAAGCAATGATTTTCTTATGATCCTTGGCATGCCTTGGACCTAATGTTTGGATTGCGGTTGCAGGTTCTCAAATATATGGGACCTGATGCTTTGAGAAAGGTAATTGAAAGTGCAGAACCATATCAGCTATGCATCTCAGAGACTGAGACAAAGTAGTATAAAGTTCAAACTTCAGATCAGGTATATGCACAGATAGAAACACTGGCTCGTAGCACTCAAAGTGAACTTGAAGGCTGTAAAGTTTTTCCTAGATTTGACTTGTGGGATCCCTTTGATTTAATTGAAGAGAAGGATAGAAAAGGTTAACAATCATTGCTTAGTTTGTATAGGAAGGAACTTGCTTTACAGAATTTACCAGATTCTGGGAAATAGATTAAAGTTATGGGACTCAACACCCAAATCATTTTGGAAATGAAACTCTTAGCCCTGGAAATCTGAATTAAGTCTCATTTTGGATTTGCTTAATTAACAAATCAAAAGTTTCGATTTTGTGAAAACCCTACCAATCAAAAATTGGATTAATTAGGTCCTAATTAATCAGGTTGAACCTAACCTGTCACATTCTCTCATCTTTTCTATCTCATAGTATTCCTAGAACTATTTGTTTTCTAAATCACTGTTTAAAGACAATATATTCAAATCGAATTTGAGATTGTAGTTATTCAATATATTGTATCAAGCAAGGGAACTAGAATAAAATTTACTTTGGTAAGAAGGTAGGAGTGTGGAGGAGCAAAACTCAACTCTTAAGCAATCCTAATTAATCTAATTGGGAAATCGTGACATGAAAGTAGAGACAATATTGTTGATTGACCGAGATGTTAATGCTCATAGTCTGGAAAGAGTCTGGGTTTGCGGAGCGATTTCCGTGCGTGATGAAGCAGATGGACAGCCCGATGAATAGATGATGCAGAGTTGCTCTTCTTGAGGGAGATGAGGTCGAGGTTGCATGCTATGCTAATGCTGGCTAATTTTGATGCTTGTCCAGGAAGAGTGCAGATGTTGCCGTCACCTAAACCACTTGATGTGAAGTGGTTTGGATTCAGAACGGAGGATTTTGCATAGTGTAATGCAATAAGGGATAATGGCCAGAGATCACTTGAAGGATGAACGTGTCCAAACGAATCCGGCCGGTATTGCTTGACGAGGTGAATCAAATGCTAACCACCGGGATGAAGGTAGAATCTTATGCTACGTTAGCTCTAGGGTCATCCTTCTTGTATATACGAGATTTATTTACCACTCAAACTCCAGGGTAAGGATTGGCCATGAGCTATAGTTTTTGGAAAAATGTCTCTCAACAATCGCTGCATACCAGAGAAAAAACAATGCGGTTAATCACTCTTTCATTGCATATATTCTTGGGCTCGGGGACACATTTAGTTTTCAAGGTTTCTTGTATAATATGAGAAAATGTTAAATGTATCATGCACGTATGTATAAGAAACTAATTACCTTGCAGGAGAAAGAAATGCAGATGCTAGGGCTAGGCTAAGTTTTCGAAGACCAAGTTGGATGATTGTTCGAAAACATGTATAATCTCAGGAATGTGTTGTACCTTAAAGCGATCCTCACCTCCTTTCCGAATGGGCTGTATAACTTCAATGGGAACATCTGCCAGGCCCAAAGATTGTAGATTAGAAAGGTATTCAAGGCCCTGTGGCACTGCCTGCAGTTCCATGCAGTGGTCAACCCTTAAGATCTGGAGATTTGGCATCACCCCTTTTTCTATAGTTATCTTTTTCACCGAGGCAAATTTCAACAACTGCAACCTCTCCAGCTTTACAAATCCTCTGCTGAAACACAACTCTTCCCCAACATATGCATTACAAAGAGAGAGCGTTGTCAGATTGGGCAGTGCTTCAATTTGAGGCAGTAAATCGTCTTCAAGTCTAGACCAACGTAGAACCAGAGCTGTGAGGCTATGCAGTGAAGAAAACCAAGGTATTACGTTTTGTAGTCTGCCAAACAAAAAAAGCGTTTGAAGGTGCGGAAGAGCTGGACATTGTGCTTTCACCGGAAGAATTTCCTCTTCATCACTTGCTATTAAAACCATAGATTGCAGCGGAGTCAACTTCTTAATTGAGACCCAAAGGTCAATCTCATCTCTTTCTTTCACATTCGAGATGCCGATGCTCCTAAGTTGAGTCATGTTGCCGATAAGTCTAATAGTGTCCCCTTCTGATTCAATAATTGATAAACATTGCAATTTCTGCAACTTACAAATATTTGGTGGCGCTCTTGTCCCCCTTACAAGTCTGAAGTCCAGATACTTTCCACTGTAGCGAAACATAATTAGATGGCGCAGGTTTAGCAACTTTGCAATTCCTTGCGGAAGTGACTCTATCTTAGTACGCCTCAGGTTTAGAAATTGAAGGTTGCGGAGACGCCCTATGGACTCTGGAAGTTTCTCGATTAAAGTGCCCATCAGATTTAAGTATCTCAAGTTGAACAAGTAAACAACTGCACCTGGCAGTTTATCAATTTGGACATGCTCCAAGTCTAGAGTCCTCAACAATTTGAAATGAGAAACCAGTGTATTTGAGAAAGTCAATGAGGACATGTCAGTGGCAAAGACAAGAAGAGAACGAATGTTTGACATACCCGGGCATGGTTTAATTTCTCCTTCCATTTTGTGAATTGACAAGCGACGGCTTGAGATGTCTTCCATTACTTCTCTCCCCTCGTATACAAGTCCAAACTTTTCTTTCTCGGATGTCGACAAAGCAAGCTCTCGCATCAGATCATGCATCTTAACTTTTTTTGGCCTTCCTGTTCCATTTCTTTTAACAACTTCTAACATGCTACGGAAGCAGAGTTGCCAAAGATAGCCATCTGCAACCTGTTCGGGTGTGACACCTTTCACATTTTCAACAAATCCTTCAGCTATCCACAATCTAATAAGCCGTTTTCTCTTAACTGAAAAATCTTCTGGGAAAAGAGAGCAATAGAGGAAGCAATGTTTCAATTGAGATGGCAAATCATTGAAACTCAGCAACAAGATGTTTTTCACAGGGTCTAGCAATGAATTGTTATCTAGATGCCAGTTTAAGCTGTTGCAGACTTGTTGCCATTGATCCACGGACTTCTTGGAAGACATAAGACCACCTAAAGCTACGACAGCCAAAGGAAGGCCTTCACACTTTTCCGCGAGTTTCTGAGCTAATGGCACAAGATCAGGTGGACAAGTTTTGTGCTGATTAGTTGAGAATGCTTTCTTGCTGAAGAGCTCCCAAGCCTCATTATTTTGCAGGGGCCGAATATGGTGAACATAGTTTTCAACTCCAAAAGAGTTGGATGCTACTTCTTCATTTCGAGTTGTCAGGACTATTCGACTTCCAAGTTGTCTATCTTGAAGTGATACCTTTATTTCTCTCCAAACTCTTATCTCCCACACGTCATCTAGAACAACAAGGTACTTTTTAGACCCCAAGTAGTTCGTCAGTAACTCTAGCAATTCTCTGTGGCTCATCGCATTCAAATTTTCAGGGAAACCTTCCTTTCTTGATTTGTGGAGTTCCATAATCAAGCTTCGAAGCAAGTCTACCACAGCATAAGTTTGGGAGACGGTAATCCACGCACAACAATCGAAATGTCTCTTTACCCTTTCGTTGGTGAAGGTCTTGGCAACCAGAGTTGTCTTTCCAGAACCTCCCATCCCAACCACAGAGATAACAGTTTGGTGTTGCACTTCATCCATCAACCACCCCACTAGTATTTGCTTCTGGCCTTCAATCCCAACCAGTTCCTCTTCCATAATGAAAAAAGAAGAGTCGGCTTGGTTCTGCACCCATTTGTGAATATCTTCAGAAGTACTTGTTCCTCCTACATGGCCAACATCGTACCTTTGATTCCTCTCAGAAATGTCTTTGATCTTTTCAGTGATTTTTTTTAACCTCTGTGTAGTTTTCCGTCTAAACCAAAGAGTTTTTGGAATGCAAATGGTCATGTGTAGCCTCCTTGATAGTACTCTTCTCCCACTTTGCTTCTCATACATGTGATACATGAATTCATCAATTATATCTTCAACACCATAGGCTAAGTCTCTGATGCTTGCAACCCACAATTTCTCTCCTTCAGTTTTTGCTTTGTTGGCCTCTGCATCCTCCAGGAAAGCTTTCATGCTTAGAAGCTCCAGCTTAATCTTGTCAACTTCATCACGAACACCAGCTATTGTTGTTCCTTCGTTCTCAAGAATTGTCACAAGTTTTCCAATTAAGAGATCCGTTGCAGAAAAGGCCATGGTAGCCTTCTGCCAGTATAGTCGATCTCTCTGTAAAGAAGAGAGCAGGTTCAACAACAATTTATAAAATCCAAAACTAAACAAGTAATGGTAACAAGTATTTGCATGAAGCTGTAAACTAACACTGAAATAAATTGGCTTTGCTTTTTAAAGAATGATAGGTGTTGAACTACGTACTAGGTGTGGATTGATCTTGCTGATTAAGATGTGAAATCTCACAGAAGAACTACAGTGACCTGTTTGAATTCAATGAAGAACTGGATTCGATCTAACAGCAACAACTGAATCTCTCTCTCTCTCTCTCTCTAGTAATCAACTCAAGAAGACTTCAGGCACAGCTTTTGCTATAATGTAGTTTTCTATGATACATATTGATCATCATAGTAGAGAAAGTCAGAACCAATACTGTTGACGCGTAATTGTCCATGAGTCAAGCTCTCTTCTATATTGCTCAGAAACAATTTATTAAGTAATAATTCATGACGCTGGAGGCCGGCATACATTAGGTAGAGGGAGTAGTTGGCATTTCATATTAGTCTCGATGAGAAGGATATTGGATTGATTTAATGAGGTTTGAAACATGCAGATTTTGCCCTAGACTGAAACATATAGACCACGAGATCAGTTATAACTTTCCTACTCGATGGCTAACCCATCAATTTCACCACGTTTCAATCCAAATTCACTTTGTGATCCTATTTAATTGAATATGAATAACAAGACAAAACTGAATATATGAAATCTCTCGTAAGCTATATCATATATGCTTCTTACGTGCTTTGTGATTACTATATTTGGAATCGAACTTTGCATCTGAATTTTGCTTTTGATTATTTGATTAAAAATAGTTATGAATTTTACACAAGTGCAAGAAGTGATTCCATGGTTAGTGACACAACCATGGAAGCAAAGACAAATAGAAAAGGAAACACAAAGAAGGAACTTGACGGAGAGTGTATTACGGTGCTAGGGTTTTCTCTCTGCTAGGGCTGGGCATAACCGAATGCAAAATGGTTTTCCGACCATTTCGAACTGAAAAATATGGGTCGGTTTCCGAACCAAATTAAGAAAGAAAAAACCCAAAATTGTCGAATAGAAACCGACTGTATGCAGGTCGAAATCGGTGTTGGACTTTTTTTCCAACCGTTTGAAAACCGACCTGACTGATTTTCCTAATATATATATAATATAATATATATTATATTACGTGTCAATAGTTGATTGGTTTGATTTTTCTTTTCTGCTAGGGTTTCCGGAGTTTTCTCAACCATCTTCATCTCTCAGCATCCCTCATTCTTGCACCATGGACGTTGATCATGTCACCGCTCGTCTAGCAGCAGCATTGGCGATCTCTAAAGATGGTCGAACATTGTTCGGTCCGGTTGGTGCTGCTGTTTTGTCCACCCACCACTTCACGGTGGGGAAACTCCTCTCTGTTACGGTCAAGCGCCGTGTCAATCCCAAGACCTTCTTGTAACACCCCGATTTGCACCTCACCAAATCAAAGTCATTATAGTGTCGCGAACTCTTAGAACCCAAGCTAAGATATTCTTAACTTAGATCCTAAAAGCCGCCAGGCAAAAGAAATAAAATTTGGATACTTCGGTAGTTAAATTACCAAATTTTAGCTAGCGGAAGAACTTCAAATGAGGTTAAAATGTTAAAAGTTCTAATAAAACGAGCACCAATCATTCAAAACCGGAAACAACAATACACGAATATTTGTCCGGTTCATAGTCGAAAGTCCAAGATTTCAGAAGAGATACAATTTACGCACAATTCAGAACTCTTCAAATGAGTTATGCAAAACTAGGGAAAATCGGGAACCTGTCACACGGAACAAACTCCGACAATGACACAATTTAAGGAATTAAGTGACCAAGCCACGCTCAACGTTCGTCCAGCTGTCCCGTCTCCGTACACAGTACCTGCATCCACAACTATTGTAGGGGTGAGCTTTCGTCCTCGCTGCTCATTAAGACTATACCCAGCTAGGTTTGAAAACTAACTTAAACATAGGTGCCGGCGAGTAGTGAAAATCATTTATAAGAAAAATTTTCTTTATAAAATATAACACTAGTGCACCAAGATCCGAAAGACAAACCTGATGGCCGGTCCCATAGACCAACTACACAACCTTACCTCATATCAAGTAATCACCAGGTAAGCGTAGCGAGAGCGTCCGCTACCTAGCTACACACACGTACTGAGTCCGTCATTACGATCGGAATACCCGGACGACTGGCGTAACTAACCCTCCGGAGGTTAAGGGGATCAAACCCAAGGAAGTCAATGCCACCCTTCGCTCTCAAGCCATCACAACATACTCATTTGCTAGCATAGTTAGGTCACTTAGGTGCACTAACATATCTTTCAATTTGAAATAAAAACTACTCATACATACACATTAGAAAATAGAAAACCGCTAACTGAGGCAAATCCAGAGTTCCCTACCTAGAATATTGCAGCTTTGACTCCATTTGCTTTCCTAGGCCAACACCACCACGTTTCATGTTTTGGGTAACTGGAGTCCTAGTCCGATAGAACTAGAGTGTTAGCACTTCTGACCAATAACTCTTATCGAAAGGCAACCAATTCCATTAGATCAATGTCAAGAAAGTACATCAGTTTTCTCGTTGGGTGTAGTTCTTCCAATTACTATGGACACCCAAATATTGACTATTTAAGATAACTTCCTTTTGATCAACAAGAAGATAAAACATATGTCGGTACATATGTATCTCCTCATACTAGACCACTTTGGACACCATTTTCTTTCTTTATATTATCAAAAGCAGCTTATGCCCAGCAAACCATTTACTTAAATCTGTCCTTTCTCTTTATTACTCAATACCCAAATATGTTTCAAACTCAAGCTTTACAATTAATCCAAACACCCAACTCACCTTAACGACATAAATTTCAAACCCAGCACCTTCATTGTATTTTGACAACCATTACTAGAATGAATCCATTTCCAATACATAATTCAAGTTTATACTTTTATAACTACACTTGATACCAATATCACAGTGCATACTCTTTTCCTCTCTCTCAACTCACTGTTCTTTCCTCATGTTGTTGTTGTTTAATACAACATATATATAATACTTACTCACCTTGTCTAGTTATCAGAGGGAGATTTTCCTCATGTGCACGACCTTGGCTATTCCAACCTCCAGCTTTCTTGAAAAAGAAACATAGGCCAACGTCATAATTTACTTCCATACATATTCAAAACCCAAATAATCAAGGACAGAACCATTTACCTACAGTTTTCAAATTTGAGAAGTCGCGACGTCGAGACGTCGAGACGATCCTAGCGCCAGTGGTTCGCCGTCTATAAATGGCCGGACGGAGGAGATATTGTCGGGTCTTCGTCGCGGGTCTAAGAAATGGGTCACCAATTCTCTGAAAATCTGGAGCCTTCACGACCTATTGAATATTGATCTGACCTCAGTAATTTATAAACTCAGATTGAAGGCAAGGATGAAGCAGCGTGAAACCAACGGCCTAGATCGCATCGAAATTAAATCCTTTACTTGAAAAATAAATTCTCAATTCCCGACTTTCAAATTTTGTAACTAATAGTTTTGACGTCCGGAAAATTTCATGAAAATTACCACAAACTCGTCGTGACGCGTACGCTACACTCGAGTCAACAAATTGAAGATTCACTTCTATAAAACTTTCCGAAAAATTCCCCGAGTGTCGTTATCACTTATCGAAAAATAAAAAATTAATCTCATCTTAGGGGGGTGTATTCAATTCAGATTTTAAAAGATTTTGTTTGAATTTTTATAATCCATGGATTTACTTAATCCACGGATTGTTTAAATTCTATATGGACTCTGATTGATTCTAATAGATTGATTTACTGGTATTTGTTTTGATTTTACAAGTCCTTATGATATTTTTGGTAGGTTAATTTTTTTTTCTTTAAAAGCAATGGATGTATGGATCCAACTATAATGTTATATCAATGACAAAATAGTGTGTGTGTGTGTGTGGCAATGTACCATTCTTTATGTTGTGTATAATGATATATGAATAATAAGAGAAAACTAATCAGCCAAAATGTTACACAAAAAATAAAGTAATAAACTAATGACATAATTTATTTCATATCTAATTTACAAAAGAAACATGTGTGTATGTATCATCTTAACAATACCATTGAAAGTGAGCTTAATTAGCTAGAAATATTAAAAAAAAAAAATTAGATGAAAGCAGAGGCAGAGGATGATAGTGGGAAGATAGGTCTAAGACAAAATGGATGAGTGTCACCTATTGAGAGCTGTTTTTTTTTTTTTTTTTGTGAATAGCTTCTTCATTTTTTGAGTGGGAAAGAATCCATCAAAATCTCTTGGGAAGTGGTTGGATTGTTTTTTAGTTTTGATATGTATAAAAAGCACTATAAAATCCTCCAAAATCCAGCATTTAATGAAATCCTTAAAAATCCGTATACTTTTGAATATCTGCAGATTTGAATGGATAATTCTAAATCTTAATTGAATACATCAAGATTTTAAAGGATTATTTAAAATCCCAATTGAATACCCATAGACTTTCAAAATACAAAAAAATCTTATAGACTCTTAAATGAATACACCCCCCTTAATTCCTTAAATTTTTCTCGGGGCTCACACTTCTTGGGAACCATGACCTCTCTTTGGGGACTTGGGAACCGCCTCTCTGCTTGTGCAAATAAGGATCGCTTTGTTTTCCAGTTCTCCAATCCAGAGGATCGTCGAGGGCGGGCCTTGGTTCTTCGGAAAGTGGGCTTTGGCTATGTCGGGATTCGATGGGCTACATGATGTGGCGCAGGTGCCGAACTCCTTCATCCCTGTTTGGGTCGAGGACATGGGTTTACCACCGGCCCTTGTTACTGAAGGGTCAGTGACACTCATTGGAGTCATTGTAGGGGAGATTGTGCATCTGGAAAAGCTAGGGATTAGAAAGGGTACAACGGCACACAAGTTTGGATCCATCATGCTCTGTCGTCATAGGTGAAATAGCTGTTCCCTCCCTCCACCTTTGATTTCACATCAGGAGCATATGCAACCGTAAGATTCAGGTATGAAAGGCTTGTAGGGTTTTGATGGAACATCCTAGGTCGGGTTGTGCTGGACCTCCAGAAGCAGTGCAGGTCACTGTTGGAGCTAACCCTCACCCTAACTTGGCTAAGGCTCCCAACCAACCGGCTCCGAGCCTTGCGGAGGTGCTAGCTTAGTCCTTAGCACCGAATATGTTTGCTTCAATGCCCAAGTCGATTTCAGGCTCCTTCCCAGGCATCTCGGCCTCGACTTTAGCTGCGCAGTTGGGTAAGATTCTGATTCCAGTCACGTTACCTGCCATGGAACCCAGTGGGAAGAAGAGAACGACCTCAATGACCCTAGTGCAATACACTAAGAGTAAGAAGGCAGCAAATGTTGCCCCTCCAGTTAAGTCTGTTGCCCTAGACTTTGAACCTAAACTTTCTTTGAAGAGTAGCAATCGAGTCATTTTAGTTTCTCCTGCCAAGACAACAAAGCTTGGACGCCCACCTGGTCGCAAGAATAATCCCAAACCTTTGGGTTTGAAACCTAAAAAGCTGATATCTGAGGGTCCCAAACCTCGCCGCAAGATAAGTTTCAAGGCTGCAAAGCTTCTCTTGTCCTCTGGAGAGGATAGCTCGGGTTTGGCTATAGCAACAGTATCCCTTTCTGTTGGGGAGGATAACTGGTCTTCTGGTAAAGGTCCTGAGATGGAGGAATGCACTCTCATGAGTGCCCTAGAGTAGGGTAGCTTCTTTGGGAACATGAATAAATTGGGATGGTTTCTTGATTGTTCGTCAGAGACTATCCTAGTATGTGTCGAAACTGGTTTTCTACATCACTTGAGCTTCATCTCATGGTTACATTATGTTTGATCAGTCTAGGGCTTATCTTAGA
Source organism: Rosa rugosa (assembly GCF_958449725.1). Taxonomy (NCBI): domain Eukaryota; kingdom Viridiplantae; phylum Streptophyta; class Magnoliopsida; order Rosales; family Rosaceae; genus Rosa; species Rosa rugosa. The sequence goes on along the minus strand of NC_084821.1, from coordinate 61,220,211 downwards.
TTTCTCATTCATGGCTCTCTTCTGTAGTTGCCCGGAGTCTGGATGAGTCATATCTTGTAATGTTTCCTACTTTACTATCAATGGACTGACGCCCCTTGCATTAAAAAAAAGAAGGAACTTGACATAGAGGAGAAATACTGACGAGAAATCCTCAATTTTTTTTTTCTAGAGTTGACAGCAAGTTAATTAGGGTTTAGACAAAAAATTAAAAAATGATAGAAGAGTGATGTGTCAATTGTCAAGACCCTTAGATTGGACAGAGAGTTCATATTTTATGAAGTTGAAGTAAATTCACACATTCAACACTTTCGAGAGCCAGATCCCTTAACAAGACCATTTGAATATTCTCTTTTGCTACCCAACCATGAGCAGAGCGTACAATCCTAAATTGTAATGATTAGCTTTCTGAACTTTACTTATTGTGATAAATCCCGCTATTTTCCAGGAAACATCAAGAATCTGGCCAAAAACTCAACAGAGAGTAAATGAGTCGAGACACACCGATGAGATATTCAAATTTGGTTTGTTTTTGGTCGAGTTTCAATAGTGGTATTTGATCTTACCTTGATTTGTTTTCTTGACGACCTCAAGCTTAAACTTGGTTGGATTTATTAATACCACTTGTATATAATCATAAAAATGATTTTACACAGATATTTCTTCATTTTATTGGGGATGTACAAATATTTCTTCACTTTATTGGGGATATATCCTAAAATTCTTCAATTTATTGGAGATATATCACAAATATGTAGATCAAAAATGATTTTACACAAATATTTCTTCACTTTATTGGGGATATATAGATATTTATTTACAGATAAAGTGTAAAATTATTTTTTACAAATATTTCTTCACTTTATTTGGGATATATCCTAAAATTATTTACTTTATCGGAGATATATCACAAATATCGTAGACCAACGAGCGGCTTTCAACCACCTAGAGTATTTTTTTTTGTTTTTATAAACCTATTATAACTTGTGGTGTATAAACCTATTATTGGTTCTGGTTCTTAGGAGTTCGTTTGCTAATTTTCGAGTTTTTGACACCCTCGGTTACTTTCGAACTCCTGGTGGGCGAATCACCTCTCTTAGGTGATCATATCACCGGTTACGGTTACTGTTACGGTTACTATTACATTTACACTGCTCTTGTGACATATGCAGTGCAGCGATGTCGTTCGACATCAAGTCACATCCTGGTTACCTTTCATTCTAGATGCGTCTGTGCATCTTCTTATCCTTTATTGTTCTTTCTTTATTTTAGATGCGTCTGTGCATCTCGTTATGCTTTCCTATTTCATTTCGATGCTTTTGCATCGCTCCATGTAACCTTCTGTTATCATTTAATATAGTCTGTCGTCTTTCCCCTAAAAAAACTTGTGGTGTATAGGTTGAAGACCAAAAAAAAAAAAATACTCTTAAAAAAAAAAAAACAGAAAAAAAAAAAAAAATTTATTTTATTTTTATTTTTTTATGTTGAAATGACCATTTTAGCCCTCAAGGGTCAGACTTAACGTCCAATTTGGACGGAATAGGAGAAATTGGACACGGCTGATTGAAATTGGAAAGTTTAGGGGGTAAAAAGTCAAAATTAAAAGTAGAGGGGGTGAAATGATGACACCCCCAAACCTCAGGGGGATAAACTGTAATTAACCCTTTATTTTATGGTATGGGTCTAAATGATTCAAGTGACAAAACATTTTTATTAAGAAATTTTTTTCTCATTATGGGATAAGATTACAATGTCTTATTTTATCAATGTTATACAGAATAATTATATAAGAATGTGGTTTATGAAAATTATAAAATAAATATATAAAATTTAGCTATATTAAATGAGCAAATCTTTGACGAGTTAAGCTGAGTTTAAGCTCAATTTGAGTTTTTATAACTAGATACGAGCTGTTTATGAGCTCTACGAGCGGAGCATACTATATAGCTCGAACATAACTTGTTTCGAATTTGGTTAATGAATATTTATTTTATAAATATTTAAAATTTAATTTTATTAAAGGAGCAAATCTTCGATGGGTTAAGCCGAGTTTAAGCTCAATTTGAGTTCTCATAACTAGATGCGAGCTATCTATAAGCTCTATGAGCGGAGCATACTATATTAGCTCGAACATAAGTTGTTTCATTAACAAATTGAGCTCGAACGAACTAAAACTAAGCCAAACCGTCACTTCAAAGGTTAAATTAAGTGATTTTTTTTTTTTTTTTTGAATTGGGTTACATTAAAGCCTCGTTTAGTTCGCAGAGAGTAAGCATTGGGAAAGGAAAGTTGTTCCGTTCTTGCGTTTGGGATGCAAAAGGAAAGAAAATACTTTCCTGAAGCAAAGGAAAATAGGGGGGAAATGGTTACTTCCATACTCCAAAGAAATCACTTTCCCCATTCTTTTCTTGCATTTATTATTCACAACACATTGTTTTATTGGATTAATTATAAACTTTTTAACAACTTTTCTGATAACTTTTCTTATATTACAAAACATTGGAATTGAAAGTTCTTTGAATTTTTTTTTTCCATGAGAAAGACAAAAGAATCACTTTCTTTTCAGCGAACCAAACGAGGCCTAAGTGATTAAACCAAAGCTAAAACCCCTCCATGGTTATGTTTGTGTCCCTTTGCAGAGGTCCAACTTCCCGGTTAGAGTAAGTTCACCCGTTGGGGGTAAATGTCAAGGTCATTGGGTCACTGGGTCAACCGGTCAAGAAACTGTTCACTGCCATTGGACATGAGTGTGACGCCCCAGAAATTCGTATTTATTTTCCGAGGATTTTCCGGAATCTAATTTGTGGTTATTGGACGGTTTCGTGGCTCGTGGATGGAGCGGAAGTGTTTCGGATGAATTTTTATTCGGAAAGTATGACTTTAGGGGGTCGTGTGAAGTTTGACTTTTTATTCGTTGGGATTCTCTGAAAACTTCCTTCACAAAGTTGTAGAGCGCGTCGATACGAGTTCGTGGGCATGTGGAACGCGATAATCGGAGTTCGTATGAGAAAGTTATGGCCATTGGAAGGAATTTCCATTTTGGTATAAATAGAAGTTTCCCGAATGGGAAATTTACTATTTTCATTTGGTTTCCATTTCCGGAAACTGACATCCCTTCTCTCTCTTCTCTCTCGGCTGCACCTTCAGAAACGAAATTATCCGACTGACCCGACCCGGACCCGGCCGACCCGACCCGGCTTTTCCGGCGAACTGCGGCGGTCTCCGGCGACGAAACTTTCCAGATAGGATCGTCTCCTCCGTCTGGTCGTCCCTGTGGTGTAATCTAGCACCGATTTACGGTGGTAGCGGCGGTAGAAGGCGGCGCAGTTGGGTGTTTTCGGACCCGATCGGTTCTCCGATCTCCGACGTCGGCGGGGCTTCAAGTTGAGCTTGGAGAGCTCAGAGCAGCCTCCTTGATCGATCCTTGGTGGTTGTTTGGATCGATTCACGTAAAACTTAGATAAACTCAGATTGGATTACTGTTCACGGCTTGTGAGGTAGTTTTCGACCCTTTATGCTTGTTTTCTGACTTCGAGCTAGTTATGAAGAACTTTGATGTTGGGAGTTTTGTGAAATATTGAGTTTTGGCCGGCGACGGTGCGCCACTGCCTGTGGCGGCGTTCCGGCCATGTATGGGATTGTTTCTGGTATTATATGTCTTCTACTCGTCGATACGAGCGTTTTGATATAAAATACGCATATTTTGTAGTTCGTATGAAATTGTTATGATTTTTACGGTTTCATACCGGTTGATTTATTCGATCCGTGAGGATCCGAGCGTCCGATCGACTTGTGGTTGGGACGTATCGATCGTGGATGTATTCCGGAGACTTTGGGAGGTCTCGAATGTGGTTTCGCCTCGATTGGCGCCACTTTGGGGATTTTAGTTTAAAATAGGGGTTTCGAACTTAAATCGTTTGTGAATCGTTACTAAGTTGAAACTGTATGTGATTTGGTACTTGGGAAGTATTCTTGGACGGTTGTTTTGTGGTTTGGCTGCTTTGTTCTGTATTGAAGACGCAGCGGGAGTTTCGAGGTGAGTAATCTCACAAGGTTCAATTATGAACGGATTTAATTGGTTGATTTTGATTAGCTTTCGAAATGAACTATAGTTGATATTAGTGGTATTCCTGAGTGAATGACTACGTATATATATATTTACGTGAAATATATATGTTTTGGTGGGTTGTGGATTTATGAAAACAATATGCATGAATTGATGCGTTTTATTGTTTTGGGTTGTGGCTTTTCGGAAAACAAATGGTGGGAAATTGTATTTCTATTGTTTTGAAAAGTGTCTGAGGATGTGAGAGTCACAGGTTGTGATTTCTCCTTTTGATTTGATTTAATGTTTTGATCCGACGACCGGTGGTCTGAGGATGTGAGAGTCACAGGTTGTGATTTCTCCTTTTGATTTGATTTAATGTTTTGATCCGACGACCGGTGGTCTGAGGATGTGAGAGTCACAGGTTGTGATTTCTCATTTTGATTTGATTTAATGTTTTGATCCAACGACCGGTGGTCTGAGGATGTGAGAGTCACAGGTTGTGATTTCTCTGTTTGATTTGATTTGACATTTGGGGTTCGGTGCGACTCGTTTAATGTTTTGGTCTGAAGGTTAGGTTGACCTAAGGATCCGGGGTTGCAGGTTGCATCCTCAGGCAATGTATATCGTAAGGTTGAACCTTGGCCGAGGTGACAGGTTACGATATATTCAGTTAGAGCTGTAGTCTGTCTGCCATGGTACCTCATGGATCTAAGTAGGTTACTTACGATTACTGGGTACGTATTTTGTCCAGGTTGAACTAAAAGAATCATATGCTATTTGTTAGGTTAACGATATGTATGATTGATGTGCGTATGTGTTTTGTCCAGGTTGGACCGATTATGTGTTTTGTCCAGGTTGGACCAATTATGTGTTTTGTCCAGGTTGGACCGAGTTGATGTGTTTTGTCCAGGTTGGACCGATTTGATGTGTTTTATCCAGGTTGGATCGATTAATCATATTTGAATTGTTAGGTTAACGATTTATATGATTTTGCCACGTTGTGACTTTTGTGATTTCCTTTTGGGAAAAGAGTATTGTTTTGGGAAGCATGGTATGTTTTCCTTATTCTCGAGTCGAAAGGTTTTCCTCGTGTTTGACGTGAGTTGTGCGGGCTTTTATCCCGTGATTTTGTGTGAGTTGTTTTGAGTTACTCATACGGGCTTGCAAAAGCTTACCGGGTTTGTTGTGTGACAACCCGGTGCACCATTCAAACGGTGTAGGGGTTAATCCTGCAGGTTAGGGTAATCGTGGCTGAACCTGAGGTGGCGTGCTGGTAACATTACGGTAGGAAGCCAATTTTGTGACTTTACCGTTATAAAGACTTCCGCTTGTAGTGAGCTCTGAGGAGCATTTACGTTTTATTTTGTTGTTGACAATTTAATTCGTAAGCTTATGTAATATATAACTATGTGGAGTGAGTGTATATTAACTTTGAGGGTTCAGGGCATCAGTATGTACTTGGTTTAAAAAGGAAAAAGGTTTCCATGTATTTGTATTGATGACTGAACGTTCACGCATATATAATTATGGGGTTATATATCGATTTTTAATTGTGTTAAAAAATCAGGGGCGTGACATTGAGTTTCCACCCGTCCTATTTCTTGACCAGTCAGTTACTGTTCATTGAAATTTTTTTAAATTTGTTTATTGCAAAATTGTAATTTCTTGATCGGCCATTTCCACTCCAATTTGCGGCAAAGTGTTGCTTCATGCCCCTCCATAACTCGGTTTTTTTTCGATCTTTGCCCAAAGCCGGATTTTGGCTTACATATTTCCAAGACTTGCACAATTGAACATCTTCCTCATTTGTCCATCTCCTCCTGGATTCCGCATTTTCATCTTCACTTTGATCTCCCTCTTATCCGGCCACTGGACGTGTGTTTCCCCTTTGTTCGGCTATATTGGATATAAAAAAATTTGGAAGATGAGAGCTATAGGAAGTGGAGGAAGAACACCTTTGTGTAACTATGAAATATAATTTTTTGGGTGTGAGATGTAAAATAAATGGTAGGTATTTATAGAGAATTTTTAGGGTTTTTTTAAAGAATTTTTTTTTGTTACCGTTTGTTAATTGCTTGCCGTCGGATCTCCATCTTAATTGAAACCAACGACCCAGATTATTTGACCGTTGGTTTCGAAAATCCAAACAAGCCAACAACTCTTTGCCATGTTCCCTTCTCTGTCCCATTGATTGTCGCTACGCGACAAAGCCGCGATGCAGAAGGCGTTTGGCGCTACGTGACAAAAGAATGGCCATCACGCGCGTCTTCATCGCGTCATGCTCCCTACCCCTTCCGCTTACGTCAGCCACGATCCTTGATGGGCCGAGCTGGCAGACTTCTTCGCTTGGGTCAGGATTTTGTCAAGGCCTTGCCCTATTTCTTCAACTAGGTCATGAAAAACCATGTTTTGGCTGGTCAAGGAAGGCCCGGTGGAAGGATGGTTTTGGTGTTTGAACTTTGAAGGTCACCACCTCACCAAATCTAGGTGGAGGCTGGTCAAGAAGAAACCGGTGGACTTGCTCTTAAAAGATAGATATTTTAGGCCCAATTGGTCTGTAACCTCTATACCTGCCCTCATTTCACTGTTTCTTCTATCAAAATCTCAGCTGCTCTCTTAGACACACTACCCATCTCTGCAACCATGGACGTTCTCTCAATCTCATCCCCTCTATTCTCCTCGACTCCCAAGCTCTCCCACTCCTTCGCCCCAAAACCCATCTCCTACTTCCCCACTTCTTCATCTTCACGACTCCCAACCATCAAATCCGTCTCTCTCCAAACCCCAAAACCCTCTTTCGCCTCTTCCAAGCCCCAGTCAGCCAACCCTTCGCTGCTTCTCAACTCCGCGCCTCAGACGCCGGCTACGGCCATGAGAGGCGCCGAGGGCGACGCCATGGGGCTCCTGCTCAGGGAGAGGATTGTCTTTTTGGGTAGTAGTATTGATGACTTTGTGGCTGACGCTATTATCAGCCAGTTGCTTTTGTTGGATGCTCAGGACCCCAAGAAGGATATCAAGCTCTTCATTAACTCCACTGGTGGCTCTCTCAGGTTCTACATGCTCTTTTCGCATCTGGGTTTCTTTCAATTTTGTGTCTTGTTGTTTGAATATAGATAAAAATGTTAGCTTTTTTTAGACTTAGCTGCAGTTCTGAGTGGTAAAAAGGACTAGTTTCATTTGGGGGGTGGACGTTGATTTTGACATCATGAGTTATTGATTGTTACTAATTGGTGTACTAGTTTCTTCACTGGGTGTGTTGAAATGTTTGATAAAAAGGACTACTGAGATAGTGTTGTTCATGTGTAATGAAGACTTGAAGGTGTGGTGCTAGTTGTTTGTTTTATGAGAATAGAGTAAGGCGCTTATATGGGGGTGAGACTAGGAAGAACAGTTGAGTTTGATGTTGGCATAAGCAGGGTTCTAATAAGTCAGGGAAGTGTGGCAATGACACACTTTACCATCCCACGCTAGCTCTTCCTGTTCCCAGTTGCCTGTTAACGGTCAAAGTTATTTGTATAAATACACATGAATTTAGTGCACATAACTCTATGTTATTCATTGTCCTTGTCATTCATCACTAGAAGAGAAGTAACCTAAGATGTCCGATGTAAGGTGATGCAATTGTGTTGAAAGTAATGATCCAATAGTTTGGATGGCTTCTTATCTTTTATTAGATGCGTAAGACTGAAGCTTAATCAAATATGGTATACCTTGTCGGATTTGTATTACCCTTGGGACTTACAGTTCAGAATAGTTTAGCAGTTGTAGTCCACCTCAGTTGGAATGTAGAGAGAAAAAGTTGGTGAAGGGTGACATCTAAAGTTGGGATGGATGATGACTATGCTATGATGGTGCTGTTTGCATTTAGCACGACCTTAAAATTTATGTGCTTAACAGATGAATGGGTTTGTTCACACGCATGCACAACTGGGTGACTCACTCACTGGAATCACTGAATGCAAAATTAATTTGATTGCATTGGGTGAACTCATGAACCTGTAACGAAGTGACTAAAGATCTTGCTTAATTAGTTTCATCTTAAACATTGTCTGCTGTATATGCTTCATGATCTTGTTGATTTCTGACTTGCCTTTTTCTGTTATGTCAGTGCCACAATGGCTATATACGACGTCGTTCAGCTTGTGAGGGCTGATGTCTCCACGATTGCGCTGGGCATTGCAGCATCTACAGCTTCAATAATCCTTGGTGGTGGCACCAAAGGCAAGCGTTTTGCAATGCCAAATACACGGGTTATGATTCATCAACCTCTTGGAGGAGCTAGTGGCCAGGCTATAGATGTAGAAATTCAAGCTCGAGAAGTCATGCACAATAAAGACAATGTCACAAGAATTATTTCACAAGTAACTGGTCGTTCATACGAACAAGTTGAAAAAGATATTGACAGAGATCGCTATATGTCCCCCATAGAAGCAGTAGAATATGGAATAATTGACGGAGTTATTGACGGAGATAGTATTATTCCTCTGGAGCCTGTCCCAGACAAGGTAAAACCAAGAATGAGTTATGAGGAAATTAGTAAGGATCCAATGAAGTTCTTGACACCAGACGTCCCTGATGACGAGATATATTAGTTTTGGAATATTTGATTGAGAGGTACACCAAGCTTACACCAGTCTCACGGCTTTCTGATTATGTGTTAATTGCATATAACTTTGTGCCTAGGCCTGATATTTGAGAACCCAAAATTTATGTAATTAAAGCATTTATGCTTTTTCATTCCAAAGTTTCAGTAGTAATTTCAGTTTTTATCATTAATAAAACTGCTACATGATAACCTTAATTTGTTTTGTTGGAATTGAGTATCACAGCAACTCCTGTTTTTACGCTTTTTACTGTGAGTATGATGAGTTAAAGATGATTTTGATTTATGTATTTGAAGATTTGAAGATTCTGGATTGGGTAGAGAGTGCTTGGGAAGTCATGGTCTTTGAAGCAGGGATACCTTTTCAAATTGGTTTCGTTGGGTTTTAGACTTGTAGAAAAACAAACTTGTGGTGCATATGAAAACTCGCAGCATCACACACCAGAAAAGTCAAGCTTTTCTTTAATAAAAAAATGGGAGATTGATCATCTGCTTCATGAGTTGCTGCGGAAACTTTTTCAGATTCGCTTTATTTCCTTCCAATTCCAGAGTGATAGAATGCAGGCGTTCAACTGCATCGGCATATAGCAAAGATACTTGTTGGTTACAGTACGTGGTTTGGTGTCATCATTCGTCTAGACTTCAATTAAGGTTTATATAAACCTAAAATCTATAGGCTCTGTCCCATCATAATTTGCATCCGGAAAGCTTTATCCAATTTCTTGTCAAGGACTCGAATCAGTCAAATGGTAAGAAGAAAAGGCTGTTGTCTGCCAGTCTACAGCACATCCTTTCACTCTTTAAGTCTTAACTTAGGCGCCATATGGTTTACAGATTTGTGTATGGATTTGCTCATCCTTTAGCATATTTCGTATTTGCATCTTTGAGATGATTTTTTCTTTCCCACCCGCAAACCGAACATGGTCTCTCTGAAGTAGAAAATAACACCTATGAACCAAAGACATTTTTTTGTTATTGCTAGTCGTTTCTTGATTTCGCAAAAGAAGATGAGGTAAAACCAAGTTACATAAGAATTGGGATGAAATTTGCTGTCCCCAAAAACCATGTGCCAAGCCTGTTTCCATATTCTGATTGGTCCATTAAGATTAGAAAATGAAAGAAAGATTAAGATAATGATTTTTTTAATCATTCTAAGCCAATCAAAACATGGGAATAGTGTTGGGAGAGGGTTTTTGGGACAGCAGATTTCATCCCATAAGAAATTAAATGAGAAATAAGCTAAATCGGATACCAATCCTTTAACATCACAACTTGCACCAAAAGTAACTGAGGCAATTTCTAAGAATATAAAAATATGAACTGTCCAAATTAGTAGGAGGGGCTTTTGCACTTCTGCCAAAAAAGAAAAGAAAAAAGAAAAAATCTCCGGGTTGGGCTCGGGTACGGGTTGTCGGTAGAGAACTGGGGACCGGGTCTTGGTGAAGGTTTTAGAACAGGGGCGCGCAACCAAATAAACCAATCGACCTTAAACCCCTCCTCCTCCTATCCCTTCTCTCTCTTCTTGAAGAGCCATGGAACCCAGTTCAACAAGAAGAAGAAGACCCACTTGAAACCATAAAGCTCTTTCCAAAAAACCCAGTTGCTTTTCTGCAGAACTATGCGTCTTCTTCTTCTTCTTCATCGACCTCTTCATAAGCTTTCAGCCTTATCCTCAAGCACTGCTCTTCTTATGGGTTCCAAGCAGCTACTAAAGTCCACACCTTTCACAAACCCATCTCCTCCTTCTTCACAAACACACCCCTTTCACTCTCACAGACTCGTTTTCTCTGCATTTCCGCCTAAACCCAGGTCCAAAGCTCGGCCCTTTTGCCTCAGGACTAATGGGTACTCTTATGTCTCACATGCCAATGTCAAAACCCCAAAACTAGGTACGGCCCTTGAGAATTCTCTACATTTAGTTTTGCTTAATACAGTAGTATGTGGTTTGGATGTTGTTTAATTTTGTTGTGTGGATTGTGTGCAGCTGATTTGGAGATAACAGATGAGCAGAGATATGAGGCTTTGACGAAAAAGTTGAAGGAGATTGGCATTGATGATGAAATATGCGAACCAGCGCAGTATGGCCACTTAATTTGTCCAATGGTATGTTATAGTTTTATCAGCTAATCTTTTGGAGTTTAGCTTGGTTCGGATACGAAAATGTAAGTTTATGTCATCTTAATTTGTCCAATGGTATGTTATAACAAGTATTGGTTTAAAAAACAGTGTTGATTTTGAGTAGACAGAACAGAAACAAACAATGTAGGATAGGGTAATTCTTCAGAGTAGCGGGAAGTTATTACTTTCTTGTATATGAAAGCTTAATCTGTCGATTACTTACTGTGTTCAAGCCTATACAATTCCAATTTTTAGGAATAGCCAGGTAAGAGAGACCTTTCAATTCAGAAATGACCCATGTCAAAAGGGAAATCCAAAACTTAACACTCATAAGTCCTCGCGACCAGCCGCAATCCACTCTTCAAAAGTTCTCTGTCCCATTCTGCCATAGAACCATGGCATTTGAGAAGAACAAAAGGAATCTTTCTTGGCATTTCCTTTTCTCAGGGCTGGAGACACATTTACAGGTGGAACAGGCCATAAAAAAAGGGGAAAAAAATTAGTGGGGAGTAGATTAAGGAGATTTTTGATTTTCTTGGGATTTTTCTAGTGGAGAAACTTAGGGAATTGGAGTGGACATGATGTGCTACAGATCGGCTTGGAACAGTATATATATTTTGTTTTCTTTAACTGAGTAAAATAAAGAACGAAAGTTTGAGTGTTAATCGATTTGACTTCTCTTATGCTAGTGCAAAGGTGGCGATTCAGAGGAAAAGAGCTTATCCATTTTTATTGAAAAAGATTGGTATGCTTCTCTTCTGCTAGTGTTTTCTTCCTATTTTTTAACTGATTGCAAGTCTTATTTATATTGGCACTTTTGATTTCCTAGGAGTTATGCTACTTGGCAGTGCCATCGCCGAAAATGTGATTGGAAAGGTAGAACAATGGTATGATGGTTTCTGTATCCAAGTTCTGTTCAAAATAAATGTGTATTGCAATATATTGCAAATCAATTGATGCGAGAGTCACTTGGGCTACTGGCACGCTTTTCTTGCAGGCATTTGCAGGAAGCAAGTCTTCTTATAAAAAATCAAAGAATAGCACGACAGATAAGACAAAAAGGGAAATCGCAGTGGAAAGTTTAGGACTGGAACCACTTTGTGAGGAGGTCAAGACCTATTATTTTCTGAAGTTTGACTGCTTCTTGTGTGACACTAATACCGACACTATTATCAGTAAATTATGGTTTTCTTTCTTACTGCAACCTGGATTTATATTTATCTTACCTTGTTTCAGGTTCTTGCATTTTTTTCGGAGCGAGGAATATCAAGGGAAACAGTACAGAGGAATAAAGTAATGCAAAAGCGTTGTTCCATAACAGATCAGGTGCATGATGCTAAAGGGAAAAAACAAATTTTTCCTTTTTCAGCTTTATATTTGGATGTTCATGATCTTTGCCTTGTATACTAAATGACTAGAACAACTGTATAGCTGAGTAGTACAGTAATCTGGATTATTAGACTGTAGAAGTATCACCATTTTCATGCAGCCATCAAAACTGAAGTGCACTGATGAAATGGGATCAGAAGTTTTGTTGATAAACATGAAATAATAGTACCTAATGGGGCTATCTATTATGACTTTAAGTTCCATATGTCAATAAATTTCCTAATACATGCATACCCTAAGGAAAATGGGCACAAAATTTTCTATATGTCAGGCAGTTCACTTAAGTTTGTCATGGATCGAACAAAGGATTCATAATGGTTGGGGCTTTGCACTTCGTGTATATGACATTTCTTCTCATAATTTGTACTGTATGCGTCATTATTGTGAACCAGCTACGTCCTATGGTTACAATTCTGATAAGTCACGTTGCAAAGATTGATTGATTCTAATTAATTACAAATATTCATATTTGACTTTCATTTGTTCAATCTAAAGCATATGAATTTCAAAAAAAAAAAAAAAGTGCTGATGTAGTGTACTCTACGACATATAACTGCAGAAAGTTGCATTCAAGTTTAACTGTCCCTTTAATAAAAGACTGAGCTTCAATTATCTCTATAATATGAATTAAGAGACTTGGGGACCTGAGGTGAGAAAATCATTATCTCAGTCCTGACTTCTGAGGCAAATATTCCATCCTTGTCTCTTAAACCTAATGTTACTAGTATTCTGTGGTACCTAACTGCTTCTGAATTTTTATATGCAGATTTCTATTGCATTTACTTATTGGAGGAATGGAAAGCTGATTAGTTGCAAGTATCGGGACATCAACAAGAAGTTCTGGCAGGTTCTTGCAATAAATGATACTTTATATATACGTTGTATATTTTTCTTCTTGTATTATTTGCAGTCATTCTTCGTATGATCCTCGTAACATATTTTTCTCTTTCGCAGTAACAATATATCTTTCTAGAGCCTATATGCGCATGAACACTAACGCATATAGCATAACAATACATGGGCTGATATCATTGCCCCTATGTTGGGATGATTTTGAACTTTTAGATATGATCCACATAAGATATTGTCTGGCTTATTTTTTTTTTCTTTCCTCGCTTTAAGAAGAATCAAGTTTCAGTGATGTTTACATGTTCATTTTGCTTTTATCTCAGGAGAAGGATACTGAAAGGATTTTTTACGGGCTGGATGATATAAAGGATACAAATGATATCATCATTGTATGATTTCCATCGTCTTGTCAGTTTATGATGCCTTAAAGAATATTGTTGCCCCACCTTATATCTATTTTCTTTGTTTTATAATTTAGGTAGAAGGCGAGATGGATAAGCTTGCAATGGAAGAAGCTGGCTATCGTAATTGCGTGAGTGTGCCTGATGGTGCTCCTCCCAAGGCTTCTCCTCCCGATAAGGATGTGCCACCTGAAGAGCAGGTTTGTGTCTCTATATCCTTTTCTTACTTTGATTCATGTAACTTATTTACGAATGGATATGCAGTTTGGGTTGCTCCACATATATTGATGTTTACCTGATTTTTATCATCCGAAGCAAGTTTAACTCTGAACCTCCTCCATGTTACATAAAAACTGGATATACATGAAAAGATCTTGATAACTTGAATATTTTAACATGTTGTGTTGGACTGGACTGGTTTCAGTGGCTACTGTTAATCCAAATCATCCAATACACCAAATCCCAAAGTTCTGTTTCAGTCAGGTCCCTATATTCTCATGGTAGTTCCAGGGATTATATCGAGAGGTGAAAAAGGAGCTATACAGGACACTAGTGTAATTGACTCAATAATTACCAATATGCATAAAGAAACACAGATTGGAAAGATAGTGATCATGCCATATATCCTTGCAAACTCAAATATGACTTTTCTCAACCAAAATTTGGCGTTATTTTCTTACTATTTCTTTACTTTTATTAGTTTATATTATTATTTGTATAATTTGTTAAGGCACGGCAGAGAATAATCTACTCACTAGACAAATTTATTTTTTCTTATCTTCATACTATTTGGATCTGATGCTCCTTTGTCTCTTCTGTAAAGCTAGGATACAAAGTATCAATTTCTGTGGAACTGCAAAGAGTACTTAAAGAAGGTTGGCAAATACATTTCCTGCTATTGGATTAAAACACATCAGTACAGGAGTTCATGGATTTGGCTCCTAATTTTAATTGATTTTGATAGGAATCACGCATTATACTTGCCACTGATGGAGATGGGCCTGGTCAAGCCCTAGCTGAAGAACTTGCCCGCCGCCTTGGAAGAGAAAGGTTTCTATGATTGTCTCCATCTTTTGGTTAAGTTGAAGCAATCTTCATGTGCATTTGGTAGAAATGACTTTCCCCTGTCCGTGTTACTGCAGATGCTGGCGAGTCAGCTGGCCAAAGAAAAATGATCAGGTTGAACACTTCAAAGATGCAAACGAGGTCCGAGACATAGCATATATACTGATGCAGATTTAGTTTAATATCATTTTTTGTTTAATATTATCTCGTTCTAGTGGCCAATTTCTCCCCTGACAATAAAATCGTTCAATTGCACCTTAGCTATTCTAATTTCTGTCATTATTCCCCTTAGCTATCATTTTCTGATGGCTTCATCCAATTTTGCCACTAAGCTGACCTCATGTGCCTTACACTAGAAGGTACTTTTGTCCATTTCATTTCACCAAAGGTCAACCTCCAAGGGAAAGCTGAAAAAAAAGACATAAGGCCTCAAGTTTTATGAATCAAACATTTATTTTTTATTATTCAATTTTCTCACATGTTGGGCCTAGGCAATATGTAAAATACAAAAATAGTCTTAGATGAAGTGAAATAGATGGTGAAATTCAGAAATTGGATGACATCATCAAAATTGATGGTTAGGGGGACAGTGGCAGAATTAGAAAGTTAGGGTGCAATTGAACAAAATGTTTTTGTGAGGGGGTAAATTGATAACTGAGTGAGAATTTAGCGGGAAAATGAACATTTAAGGCTATTTTCTCTAATTTGTTGTTTGATATACAAGTATAATGATTAAGAGAAGATCATTTTAGAATAGTTTCTAACATTCAATATGCAAACATGTGCATGTTCCAACATATATGTATTCATATGAAGCTGGTGCAATTCTGGTTTCATAATAGCATATTCTTGTGAGTTGTGATATTATCTCTAATATGCATGATACAAATCCTCAATCAACATGCTGTAGAGGCAACAGATTAAGTATCCAAATCTGGCGAAACATATTATGCGAAGATTTGTATTATATGCATCTTCTTCTGGAACTGAAAATGATCTTATCATTGCCATGTCAATGTTTTTTTCTGAACATCCATCCGACATATTATTTGATATTTTACTTTGAGATCACTGTAGCAATCCTTACCATCCCTCATAATTTTTCTGTGCAGGTTCTCATGTATTTGGGACCTGCTGTATTGAAGGAAGTAATTGAGAATGCTGAATTATATCCGATACGTGGATTGTTCAGATTTCAAGATTACTTTGATGAAATTAATGCATATTACCATCGGACATATAAACATGATTGCGGTGTCAAAACTGGGTGGAGAGATCTGGATGATTTATACAATGTAAGGATACACTTATGCATTTCTAAGTGATATGTAATACTGGACACATAATTCTTGTTTAAGTTGAGGTGATACTAAAATGTACGAGAACATGACTACATTAGAATTTATAAATATCAGATGAACTTGCTCCAGTTGTTAAACTTCGCTTTTTTTTTTCCTGGAAGACATGCTAATCTTACTTTATTGCACTTAAATCATATGATCTATTGTTTTACTAATTTAATTTGCCTTTTCTGTCGGTTAAAATGACTTAAATTTAGCTTTAAAACACAAACTTAAGTTTGATTTGTATACTTATTAGAAATACAATTTTGTCTTGGTTATTCCATCTCCTTTTGAGAACGAAATTGCTTTTGACAATTTATCAATGCTTTCAATAGCTTTAAAACACAAACTTAAACAGATTCCCTGCTCCTTCTCTTAATTTTTGTTTTCTTTGAAGTAGCCGGTGGGTAAAAGTACACTTTGCAGATCTGAGTTAGGATCTTTTTCGAACTTATGACTGTGCAACTGTATAACAAAAATCAGGCCCATAAATATATTATTTGTGTGCTTCACAATTTAGGCATAGTGCGCATCCAATGACCGAAGCATAGTCATTGTAAAGCAGATGAAACTATAAAATAAAAATGTGCACTGACCATATTTTAATTTGATAAATTAAGTGAAGATGTCCTCTTAGATAACATACTTATAATTGTCTTATGTGATGCGGTAATCCTAAAGCAGAATCTCTCTCTCTCTCTCTCTCTCTCTCTCTCTCAATAGATGGCAAACTGATAAAGGGTACTCTTTTTATATTTCTTAGTATTATCGTTAGTTGTCAAGAATATATTTATATAGTCAGTACTACATTTTTGTTCTTTTGTTATCTTATATTTTGAAAATTATGCTGGCCAGGAGTTGAGGACTAGTGTAGAAAGCGCGCACAAATACACACACCCATACATTTTAAATGTATATAATATATTTTTGTTCCTAATGTTTATGTTGTGATTTTAAGGTTGTCCCGGGTGAGTTGACTATAGTAACAGGAGTTCCTAATTCAGGCAAGAGTGAGTGGATTGATGCTCTCTTGTGCAATCTCTATGAAGGATATGGTTGGAAATTTGCACTTTGTTCCATGGAAAACAAGGTAAAGCTTATTTAAATATTTGAACTTTCTGTTTTCTCCTATATGGAACTTATTCCTTCTGATTTGGATATGTGATTTGTAGAGAAAATAATCGCTTAGACATGCTTTTAATTTGAAAGATGTTAAAACTTTTTGAATTGAGAACAGTAAGAAATTCTGGATTTTTTTTGTCTGGTGGCCTTTTCCAAGAACTCTAAATTTGTCTTCTAACCTGCATATAAAGTGTGTATCCTTCATTGTCCGATAACAAGGTAAAATTGGAACTGGTTTTGTGACCTTGTGATCCTAATTATGTCTGAGGCTTATTCTTTAGACCACCTAGGGGTGTCTTCCTGTGCGAGCTATTTTAGGTGTAATTGCATTTCTTTCTAACCATATTCTCTCAAGTCATAGTTGCAGCTTTTTTTTTTTTGGTTACTCTTTCATATCAATCTTTTTCATTAATGATTTAAAGGTTAGGGAGCATGCACGAAAGCTGCTGGAGAAACACATACAGAAGCCTTTCTTTGATGGACGGTGAGTTTTTGTCAACATTCTTTGTTATTGCTCTAGATGTTGTAGGGGTGTGATTGTTGTCTATTTTACTAATGGACAATATTAACCGAGAAGGGCATGTTTAGGAGTGGAGCCAAGAACTTACTGATTTCAGTTCTTATGCTTTCAGCTTGCTATTGGTTACAAGAGGTTTATTCTATTTCAGTTTATTAGACTTGTCATATCCCATATGGCAAGCTATTTTTTATTTAGACTATGTTCTTCAACATTTTGAAAAATAAAGTTGGGAGTAAAGCTGGACTGACATTTAAAACAAAAAAAATAGCATAAACAAAGGGTGGAAAGAAAAAAATATCTCATGAATTGTCATCTGTTTTGTCCTCAATGACAAAGGTCTGAAAAATGATTTAGAACCTCTCTTCATGCTGACAAGTTCTGATCAGTTTTTGCAGTTTTACACCAACCAAACACTTTGGTTAGGTTTGGCATGGCCAAAAACGAAACTAATCCGATATAAATGTCTGGCTTTTTTTATTCCCAAGCATCCAATTCCTTAAAAAAACCGAAAGCAAGTGAAGCATTAAGAACTTCTGCATGCAGATGTGAACATATGATCTATAAAATGATGATTTTCTCTTTTGGTCAATAAATTTGACTTATATATATATATATATAGTATGAATATTCTGTCCTGGTGGGTCTGCCTAGATAGTTACAAATTGATTATCTAACAGTGATTCTTTCTTGAATTTTTATTATTGTTATTCTTATTATTATTATTTTTTGTCATTTATTGCAACTCATCAATCTACATCTTCTAGTATTTTCACAGTTTATAAGTTGCCTTTATTTGTGTAAATCGGTGCTATGGTGCTTTTCCAGTAGCTTAAGATTATTTTTCTAATGCATTGTCAATTTCAATTTTGCATTGGTTGACTATAGCTATGGTGGTCCTGCTGAACGAATGAGTGTTGAAGAATTTGAGCGTGGGAAACAATGGTTAAATGACACATTTCACCTCATAAGGTAGGCTGCGGTATCAAGTCAACTGTTTTGGACCTTGCATGATTTTATGATCAATTATTGTTCTGGAAAATGTACCTCATGAGTTGTGCCTAATTTAGCCTAGATTGTATCATTGTTCTGCTGTTTGTACTGTTGTTAGGGCTTCTGTATTGCAATGCAAGCATTAGAAGGGTCAACATAAGTTTGTTATCTCACTGTTGTTAAAACCAAGCTATTATTTTGGGGAAGATCGACTTTATCAGAATCTAAATTACTTAACACTTCTTTCCTTAAACTAAAAAATTATCCGCACAGTTACTTTTAAATGGGTTTTTTTTGTTAAGACAACTCGATGCAATTTATCTACCCATTTGGATCTAGTAACTTTCTACTTTCTGACCTTTTGTTTTTCTTCTCTTCCTGTGTGGAACACTAGTAATGGTTTGGCTTGGTTTCAGTTCGGTTGTACTCTGGCTTAATTTTGTGGAGTCTTCAATGGGCTGCAGCTAGCTTGAGATCATGGATTCAAAGGAGTTGTGTTAGCATAAAATCAATGACTGTCATCACCTTTTTAAAAATTGCCAACACAATTGGACAAAGAAATTAAATTGTAAACACAGTTTCCATGCAAATGGAGTTCCAATCCTTGCTTACTGTAGTTTTTTTTGGAACAGGGCATGGGAGGTTGAACTGTGATCATACTTATCAAGAGGTTAACAATTGCACTAGATTTATCTCATATCTTGGGCTTAGTCGTCTATCAACCATCACTTTTGGGCTTAGGAATTGGGAGGTGCCATCCCTAGACTAGTTAGTTTTCTGTCATGTTCTTAGAATCCCTTTGGTCCACCTACAGATCCAAATTCCACAGCTGCTTTTGCATGGGGCAAGTTATCCTCGTGGTCTACAACAACAGTAACCATGAGGAACTTCAAATAAAAATAGAAATGGAAATTAGCTGACAGGGACCTGGAAAAGGTGAAAAATGAAATCACAATTTATTTTTTTTGGCAACGGCTTGGTGATCTGATCTATTCTATTTGGCTTCATTCACATCTTTTGGTGCTATGGTTGAGAAACTTTGTTCAGTCTTTTAATTTCTTTTGGGAAGAATTTACTCTATTGGTTACTAGAACAAAATTTTGAGATTGCTATCATGTTTGAATGGCTGCAATGATACAAGAACTACTGAATGAGCGTAGAATGTTTATGCATTGGGTCTTCTTTGAGAACCATGAGGTTATATCTCTGATTTACCAATCAATTATAAATTGTAGACTTCATGCAAAAAATTACCTTCTGGATTAAAAGTCTATGATTCCTTTTTTCTGAGTTCTGATCATATTGGGGCGCTTTTGATTTTACTCCTATCATGTTACAGGTGTGAGGATGATTCCCTTCCAAATATCAAATGGGTTCTTGATCTTGCACGAGCAGCAGTACTTAGGCATGGGGTGCGTGGACTTGTAATTGATCCTTACAACGAGCTTGATCATCAACGTCCACCAAACCAGTGAGTCTTTTCAATACATTGTGTGTCTTGTGTTTTCTAATATGTTGCTGTTTTATATATGTACACGTGAACAAGCCAGGAATAATGCTGAATTTCATACTTTAAAGTTTTTACTCTATTCTTCAGTCTTCCTAGTATTGGTGGAATTTTTGCTGGTATAAACCATTGGACATTCAAAGAATTGAGTTATGGACCTGTATGCATTGGTGATTAGCCAAATCTTGTATTTATATACGGACTCTTTCCAACTGTTTTGCATTGATTATAAGTACAGCTAAGCATTGGTATTTGTCTTTATTGATTAATTGGGAAAGAAATAGGAAATTGGGAATAGCCATCATATTCACATAATTTAGGAGGTACCTCTTACCATGCTTACTATGGTGCTCATCAAGTTCCTTTTACTTTAGCTGCATGCCATAACTCTACTGTATTTTCTTTTTTGAACAATTTTTATGGTTAGCTTAACGAGATTATTACCAATACTTGTAACAGGACAGAAACAGAGTATGTAAGTCAGATGCTTACCAATGTCAAACGGTTTGCTCAGCATCATGCTTGTCATGTTTGGTTTGTAGCACATCCCAGACAGGTTGGGCTACTTTGACCATGACCATGCTCAATTTTCTTTTTCATGTTATTTCTCTAATTATGTACCTTGTAACAGTTGCACCATTGGGTAGGGGGTCCTCCTAATCTTTATGATATAAGTGGAAGTGCACATTTCATAAACAAATGTGACAATGGAATTGTAATTCATCGTAATCGGGATCCAGAGGCTGGGGCCCTTGATCAAGTACAGGTGAGTATACCTAAATTTTCCACGGGCAATTACACATACACAATTCAATTCTTCCTCTGTTCCCATAAAATCCCACCCCTGGCATTTAACAAACCATGGCCATCACTTGTGAATTGTGATCCTAATTTTATCTTCTTCTTTTTTCCTAATTGGTGTGATTGATGCTAAGTGTTGCTATCTAATTTATAAACTGCAATTCACAGGTCTGTGTTCGTAAGGTACGGAATAAAGTCGCAGGAACCATAGGTGACGCCTATTTGTCATATGATAGGTATGGTAAAACGTTAAGATTGTGGTTTTATAGATTCATGTTTGATTCCAAGGATGAATTATACTCATGAAACATAATTGCTATATGTTATCCAGCTTTGAAATATCTATAGTAGCACACCAGTTGTACTTTTTTTTTTTTGGTTGGAAGCAACCATTTTGAAAGACTCCTTAATTTTCAATCAAAAAAGAAAGACTTTGTAATACAAAGTTTCTTTCGGTATAAAAGTCTTCTAGCTAAATACTTCTGTTGAGATTGTAGATTTTGAATATTGTTTTATGATCAAAAGGGGAAACATGGGAACTACTCCAGTCTTTTCTGTGAGGGCAAGAACCTGCTTTCTGGATCCCATTTGTGTCAATTATATGTCAAACTTGTATCATCACCTGAAAGAAAAAAAGAGGAAAAGATTAAAGAAAATAGACAAATAGCTATCCGAAAAAAGTGATTCCAACACATACTTTGATGCTACTAGATTGTTATTTTATTGTCAAGCCATTTGTTTAGTTTTCTTCTTATGCAATTATATTGTTCTTGCTCTCCGTCAGCTTTACATGTGAAATTTAACGGTATGAGCATCCTTGGAATATGCGTGATGTTTTCATTGTTGTGCTTGAGCAGGGCAACTGGTCGATACGTGGATATTCCGAAACCAAATGGGGGGAAATAGCTTATTCCGAAACCAATGAGGGGAAATAGCAAATTACGTGATCAATGCTTGTACAGTGGGAATATTCTAGCATCTGGGGTGTCTGGTGAGCTTACTTATGCCCTATGGTAAGCTCATCTTCATTTGATGAAACACCATGAGGGTGACAACAACCGAACAACAGCTTTGGCCATGATTAACGGTAGATGATTGAGCGGGGGGTTACCTTGAAATTTTGTATATTAGTTTCTTCCCAACTATGGGAGATGTGAGTTTTACTGATTTATTAGGTGGTACTCAAACAATGTAATAGGATCAAACTATTATTGCACCAGGCTCTCTCAATTTGTATTAAACTCTCAATCAATGGGGATTTCACCTTTGCTGTGTAGTTGGTGGACACAGCATAATTGGAGGTGGGTATACAAAAACGGCTAGATTGACGATCAATTAGTGGACCATAATCTCTTATCTAATTCACATGCTGCTACAGGTTAACCCAATAATCAGTTGCTTAAGGCCCAAGTCAAAAACAGAGTTGGTGCACCTCATCAGCCAATTTACTTTGCCAGGGCATCCGGGAAATCAGGAATTTATTTTATTTTTCTGAGAAAAAAGGGAATTAGATAATTGGACCCTACAGACGAATATAATTTTTTCTTTCTATAAAGAACCAAAAAGAATTGGACCGTTTTTCATGGGTAGTAGCTGGTTTCATAAAGAACTGGGACGTTGCATTCCTTTTTGTCTATGAATTTAAAAGACAATAGAACCTAAGCATATGAGATGTCTAATGATCACAAAGCAGGATTGTGAGCATGGAATATCTGTCATTTTCTTATATTAAATTTGATGCAAAGATAGTGAAATCCATAGTGAATCTTCATTTTTGTGCACTTTCTCCTTTAGTTCAATGATCACAATTCATTATTTTGTGGATTCTACACAAAGTTGACCTATGCGAGTAATCAACCAAGCTTAAAAGACCCTTAAGCCTATTGTGTTTTATCAGCACATTTGAATGACATTGAGTTAACTATTCGCTAGATAAAAAGAGTATCACTCTGATAATTAAAATACGAATAACCTCTCTCAAACCGACTTGTACAGAGATGACATTCCGAGGCTCCAAGCTGTCAAATTATCTCTCATTATTCTTGCCTTGCCAAATTATCTCTCATTATTCTTGCCTTGCCATTCAGTCTAGGTATTATTCTTGTTGGGAACGCTAATGACGGTTATAAACGAAATTTAAAGGAAAATCTAGCTGTACAATTAAAAAACAAACAAAGAGAAATCAAAAATTAATATTTGCCAGTGCAACAATATCAATGTCCCCATTGGCACAACGAAGACTTGGTCAAAAAACCAAGCAAATATTCGTTCTTTCACAACCAATGAGATGCTCCGCATGAAGTTAAAAGGCTTAAAGGCACTGGAGCTCGACCATACACAATCATTCTCTCCCTGGCAAAATGTGGGCCCCCCAGTTGTTTCCTCAACGGCTCCTCCTCCCTCCCTCCTCTGCGGTGGACTCCAGCTAAGTGACCGTTAGTGGGCCCCAACCCCTTTCGAAGTATATAGCCGTTACCATCCTCACCCTTAAACTCACAACCTCTCCTCTCCTCTCTCTCTCTCTCTCTCTCTCACACCAAAGCAAAGCAAGCAACTCTCTCTCTCTGCAATCCAATTTGTGTTTAGCTTTTTGGGTTGATTGAGAAAATGACTGTGGAGGAGACCCAGGTGGCGGTGGCGGTGGCGGCTGAGGTCGTGGAGGTTGAGGAGCCGGTGAAGGAGGTGAAGGAGTGCGAGAAGGCTGTTGTTGAGGGTTTGGTGGAGGAATCCGAGTCCAAGCCAACCACTGTTGAGAAGAGCACTTCTTATAAGGAGGAGAGCAACTATCTCTCTGATCTCAAGGAGTTTGAGAAGAAGGCTTTGGTTGAGCTCAAATCGAAGCTCGAAGAAGCGATTTTGGGCAACAACATTTTCAAGAGAGATGAGCCCAACAAGGTTGAGGAGAAGGAGAAGGCCGTAGCTGAGGTCAAGGAGAAGAAGGAGGAGAAAACAGAGGCTGCTGTGAAAACAACAGAGAAAACAGAGGCTGCTGTGAAAACAACAGAGAAAACAGAGTCTGCTGTGAAATCAGAGGAAACAGAGCCTGCTGTGAAAGCAGAGGAAACAGAGCCTGCTGTGAAAAAAGAGTGCTCTGAAAAAACAGAGGAAGGAGAAAAGGCACCAGAATTGGCTGAGAAGAAAGAAGAAGTAGCAGTTCCGGTATGCGAGGAAGAAGCGAAACCCGAATCCAGCGAAGTCGTCGACACAGATATCTCACTCTGGGGTGTGCCTCTGTTCCCTGGAAAAGGATCTGAGGGAACTGATGTGGTGCTCTTGAAATTCTTGAGGGCTAGGGAGTTCAAGGTGAACGAAGCGTTCGAGATGCTGAAGAAGACTCTGCAGTGGAGGAAGGAGTCGAAAATTGATTCAATTTTGGATGAGGAGATCTGCTCTGATCTGAGCTCTGCTGCTTACTTGAACGGCGTGGATCGCGAAGGCCACCCTGTTTGCTACAACATCTTCGGAGTTTTTGACAACGAAGAGCTTTACCAGAAGACGTTCGGAAATGAAGAGAAGAGAGGCCAATTCTTGAGGTGGAGGGTTCAATTGATGGAGAAGAGTATCCAGAAGCTTGAATTGAGGCCCGGTGGTGCTACTTCTCTGCTTCAGATCAATGACCTCAAGAACTCGCCTGGGCCAATCAAGAAGGAGCTTAGGGTTGCAACAAAGCAAGCTGTTGGGCTCCTGCAGGACAATTACCCTGAATTGGTTGCCAAAAATGTAAGCTTTTTCGACTTTTCTAACATATTTACTTTACCAATTTTGATAGTTGGTTCTAAATTGATGGGTTTTGTTTGATTGTAGATTTTCATCAATGTTCCATTCTGGTACTATGCACTCAATGCTCTGTTGTCTCCATTCTTGACTCAAAGAACCAAGAGCAAGTTTGTGGTGGCTCGCCCCGCTAAGGTCACCGAGACCCTTCTCAAGTAAGTCATTTTCTTCCATTATTAGCCATTAAAGATCTGATTTTGACTCCATTATAAGCTTGAAATTTGAGAAATGAACTAAAATTGTGTATATTTTCAGGTACATTCCAGCTGAGGAGATACCAATTCAGTATGGTGGCTTCAAGAGAGAAAATGACACCGAGTTCTTCTTCTCCGAAGATGGTTCTGTTTCTGAGCTAACTCTCAAGGCCGGATCAACCCAAACGATAGAGATTGATGTAGCTGAGGTACTAGTAATTTTTTTTATTTGTTTGATTACTAGTCCTATTAGGGTTTCAACAGATTGATTGATTGAAATGCTGTTTTTGATGTTGACAGGTTGATAATAGCACATTGGTTTGGGATGTGAGTGTTTTGGGATGGGAAGTGAATTACAAGGAGGAGTTTGTTCCTAGTGATGAAGGGTCATACACCATTATTGTTCAGAAGAAGAAGAAGATCGGAGCTAATGAAGGGCCTATTCGCAACACTTTCCGAAGCAATGAGCCTGGAAAGGTTGTCCTGACAATCGAGAACACTTCGAGCAAGAAGAAGAGGGTGCTGTACCGGCACAAGTCCAACAAGTGCTTTTGAGAATTGGAGCAGAGGGTTGAGGAAGAAACATGGGACATAGTGGGAGAGCATTATATATATACATATTAGAATTGATTCTTTTGCAGATTGGGAACAATAAGCGAGTGTGAGAAGATAGAGAAATTAATAGTTCATTCTTTGCAGAATCACTATGGTCCTGTGTTTGATATGTTTTGAAGTGTATCATTTCCTTCATTTGGGATTTTCATCCTGCAGACTTTGAGAGTGAAATATATATATATATATATTGGTTTATTCATTTGGAGACTCAAGATTTTCTTTCTTTAGTTGAATACCATTTGATTTGCTTAACAGGATTTGAAGATGAGCTCTGAATTAATCAAATCCTAAGATACCATCACAAATTCAAAACTTGAAAATTCCTCCATTGAGATGAGTTAAGCCCACTTGGGCCTCATTTGATGTTTTGGAAAGTAAGGGCAAGAATTGAGTTACAACACACTTGGGCCTCATTTTAAGTTATGAAAAGAAGAAAAGAAAAAGGAATGTTGTTATGAGTATGAAGGTATGAGAGAACTCCTTATCTGATTGACTGAAAGTTTTGCTTAAGAGGAGAATTTTCAAGAAGAAAGGGTTGATGACTTGGCGACCTTATCAAAGAGAGATGCAATCATTCAAACTGGCACTCCACCGATGGTTACCAATACAATCTTCTAAATTATATAGTTGGTGATAACCCTACCTAATTAAGTCATCATCTTGGGGAGGTAAACAAAGTGCCTGATCCAATTAAGTAAGCAGTTTACTAATAATTTGATAGAGACCTGGATTGATATATTGCTGGAAATTATGTATTCGAGTTTTTGCAGAATTTCGTTTGAGGTGAACCAAAGAAGACAATCACGTTTTTTTCTTTTTTCCTTCTTTTATATTAAAAGTCTAAAACTTAACCACAAAGCTGTATATGTAGACTGCAATAGGAATGCTTTGGAAGAAAAAGGTAAAATGAAAATAGGCTGCAGCAGAACATACCCTTGACATTGAGAACCAATTGTATAGTTGAGGAGAATGCAGCCCTGTTGTCTCGCCTTGCCAAATTAGATCAAAGAATGAAGCCATATCTTCATCATTTTTGTTTTGAGAGAAATAAGCCAAATCTGAAAGTGAAAGACGAAAAACAGTTTTCATAACTTGGATGAAAATCTCTCCTAGCAAATGGAAGGCCATCATTATACGGTTATACAACACAACATACTCACACACACATGATCACTATAATTTCCTGATTTTATTTTATTTTGTCTGTTTTTTATACGGAATATATGTAAAAGTGATTTTATTATCTTAAAATAGCAGAAGTAGTCAAATCGATTTTGTTTTGCCTTCATACAGAAATCCATGCCTAATGAACAATGAATACGGATATCAGTGTGCAGCTGTGCACAAAATGGCAGTGTATTGAGTAATTTTGCAAGATTAATTATCGATAGGAAAAGCTCAAATAAATTTTTAAATAGAAAAAAAAGGAATTTATAGGTATTTTGCAATACTCTGCAAATAAGGGAAGATTAATTTTTAAATTGGATAAACTAAATCTAAAAGATTGGTTTGTTAATATTATTTCACACCCTTAACCGTATGTATATAAGATGTTTATCTGAACATTAAACGATAATAAATTAATTTAGTCTTTTATTTAGCAATGAATACGGACTTTTGTGTTTATCTAAATTTATATCTTTAGTAAAATATTTTTTTTGATTATATCTTTTATTTTATCACAGTTATACCAAAAATACGAAAGGGTGTCATTTGCTCTATCAAATGACACGGTTAGTAAAATGTATTCAAAAGGGGCGTGGCTATTGGCCATTTTTCTTTTTTTTGAATAAAGGGCTGGTGCGGCTGCCCTCAAGCCTTGATTAATGAAACTATCGAATACAAGGGGGGGACATTGAGCCTAAACCCCTGATTACAATAAGCATCTAGAGTATTTTCTGAAATAATATCAGAAATCTCTACAGGAGACTTGTATTCTAACAAGCACCAACTAGCAAAGATTGCACAATTAGCTACTCCATTTGCTTTAACATAGCAGTGACATTGTGGAAAGATAACTCGATATGTAACCCGATTACAACATAGCATAAGTACCCGCTTTAGCACAGCTTTCCTACTATATTGCCGCAGAAAAATAAATCCGACGACACTTAGTCTCACCCTGCCACTAGGAGGTAGCGACCATTTGACAAAGCAAGGAGCTCGCCGCCTACCTAGAGCAGACAAGGCACTCTGAGTGCATACACAGGCAGTTAGCCCGACGAACCCTACAAAATACATGCAGGGACTTATTACACGCCAAAGGCGCGACAATACTAGCCAATTAAAACAAATAAAACTGAAATAGAAATAACATAAACCAGCCCAGGCCGGGCCGGGCCCAATACGAGGGCCCAAACCCAAGCCTCTGCCAAAGAAACAGGAAGTGCAGCAACCACCAGCCAATCATGGTCCAAGCCCAGCATGGCCACCTCCGAGCAACTGCCCACTACGCCGGACCGCCGCAGGACCGCCGCCACCATCGTATCACCATCCCTGTCACGCCATCGAAGAGCGCCACCAACCCACATCCATCCCCTCCCCATCTCGGATCCCATGGACCCAAACCGGATCAGGTCACTCCGATCCGATCGGACTCCAAAGGATCCCAGCCCCTCCAACGAAAACCTACTCCGCCGGACCACCGCCACCATCGTACCACCATCCCTGTCGCGCCACTGATGAGCGCCGCCACTCCCAGTCCATCCCCTCCCCATCTCGGATCTCTTAGACCCAAACCAGATCGGACAATTCCGGTCCGATTGGATTCCAAAGGATCCCAGCCATACCGACAAAAGCTCGTCACCACCTGCCGGCCTCAGACCTTGCGACACCAACCCAATCCTCCAACCGGACCAGCGGGCAACCAACCAAGACACGCCAGCCGCCGCCACCTTCCGTTTCCTCAACACAGTACCAGCCACCGCAACCACCCCAAATAGATCAAGATTGTAATACCCCGAAAATCCAAATTAAATTCCATGGATTTTGAGAAATGATTTTACGATAGTAGGAGCGAATACGGAGCTTGGAGAAGTTGTGGAATTAGTTCGAACGATTTTATTTTCGAAAACGAACGTTTTTTAGGGGGTCAACAAAGTTGACTTTTTATACGTTCAAAATTTGGGAAAACTTCCTTCATGAAAGTTGTAGAGCTCATCGATACGATCTCGTGCATATGTGGAACGCAATATTCGGAGTTCGTATGAATAAGTTATGAATTTTTGAAAATTGAGAATTTTCTATAAATATGAAGTTTTCGGATTTTTTTTCATTAAGGACGAAATAAAATCTATTTTGCTGAACAGTCCCCCATTCCAGCGATTCTCTCTCTCTCTCGGCCTCAGACCCGCCGGGTTTCCGCCGACCCGACCCGGCCGGAAAGGGCACTTCCCGGCGTCCTCCGGCCACGACCCGGCCCTCTCCGGACTCGCCGTGCCACGCCCAGCCGCCTGGTGGCCTCCCCTTGCACCGCCGCTGCCCCCAGACGTGGATCGAAGCCCCCCCCCGAGCCTAGCTTTTGACCCGATCGGATCTTGGCCGTGCCGGCGTTGCACGGGCCGATCCTCCCCATTTTCGTGATCTCCTCCTCCCCCTGATCATCCCCATATAAGCCTTGCATGACGATTTTGGGTGTAGAGCGCTTGATCAAGGTTTGACTTTTTTCGACGGCTCTGATTCAATCTGGAATCAGATCAGACGCTCCGGATTAATCCAACTTCAACGCTTGATCTAGGACGATCTAGGCCGAACCAGGCTTAGCTCCAGGTATGGAAGTCGATCACCCTTTCATTTTGAACCAGTTTGTAGTTGGTCACTTTGCCATCGGAGGTGGTTGACCGGAGTTGACCGCCGCGTTGACCGCCCACTGACCACCGCTTGTGGCGGCGTATCAGACCATATTTCGAGTTTTCATTATCTAGGCGATGATCTATGCATCCATACGAGCGTTTTGATATATAACTTGGTCATGTTAGAAAAAGTTGATAAATAGTGGATTTACGTTTTTACGTTACTATTTACGGTTTTTACGTTTTATCTTCGGTTTACGATCTGCGAAGATCAGACCATCGGTTTTACTTCAAATTTTAATATGTTGATCGTATGACTGTCCCGGTGACTTTGTGAGGTCACGGGCGAAGATCCGACCGTTGGATCTTCGTATAATTGAGAAATAGTAATTCGGAAGGCGATTCGTGAGAATCCGACCGTCGGATTTTCGTATAATTTTGTGGAGATGTTAGTAAAGGCGATTCAGGAAGGTCTGACCGTTGGATCTTCGTGATAATTTTGGAGGATGATCCTAAAGGCGATCCGTGAGGATCCGACCGTTGGATCATCATTAAATTCAGATCCGACCGTTGGATCATCGTTTAATTTGAATCTGAGCGTTGGATCGTCGTTTAATTACATTTATGAGTTGTTGGCTAAGTTAAGATCATTATTGGATTAGGTTATCGACGGATTGATTTGGCGGACAATTCGGGAAAATTGTTGTTTTAGCTGTTAAGAAGACGCAGCTGGATTAGAGGTGAGTAAACCTCACGTGGTTCATGTTACGAACTGAATAAATTTAATTACTTTATTTTTGTCATAATTGTGTGAAAATATTTATGGAATAAATATTTGTTTTAAATTATATGGACTTGATCAACTACGGTCCATAGGTAAGTAAAATGATTTTATTATACAAATGAATTTCACGGTTTTTATGCTTGAACTATAGTTGGTATTAGTGGTCATTCCTGAGCGGATGATTACGTATGTATATATTTACGTGGAATATATATATTGGTTGACGTGTGATTGGTGTGATGAAATGATTGAGAATGAATTGGATATTATTCAAGCTATTAATCTCGCATTTAATTGTTGAATAATGAAATGTTGATCATGTGGTGTGAAAGCTATTTTATATGCCCAATGGTGAATATGTGGAAATTATTTTAAGAAATATAGATTTGTCTAGAAATAATATGTCTCTTTATGTGGGTGCACATATACATATATACGATCTATAATTCAGAAAGATTGTATTTTGTGGATTTGATTATGTCTGAGAAGTACAATTGTGAAGTCGGGTGTTATCTACTACCCCGTGCTTAAGTGAATTACTGGTAAACGTGTTTTGGTGTTATGTGGAAGTTAGCCTTGGGCCCTAGTCCCTACAGATAGTGCACTATTATACTCTTAGGAAGGTTGCTTACTTTGAGTATACATACTTGGGTATAGTACGTTGGACCCTGGTATGCTGCGGCTTTCCCGTACTTTGGGTATAGTACGTTGGACCCTAGTACGTGGATTTGTGATTTGTTACCAGTCAACCTGGCTTACTCGTGCTTTGGGTATAGTACGTTGGACCCTAGCACTTGTATTTATGATTTGTTACCAGTTAATCCGAAAATTCACTAAAAAGAAAAGTGTACTTATATTATTTTGATCAAATATATATTTGTGATATATTGATAATATGTGAAGGTGTTAGTGAAAAGAGAATCAAGCATGCTTTGCTATAATGTTATTTCACATATTAATGTTGCAATATTTGTTGGTTGTGATCAGTCAAATGTTGAGTTTTAAAAGAAAGCATCGAGAATATACTTATATGTTTCTGTGATTTTTGGAGTTACCTTATGAGTGTGTTGATTGTTTACTTGAGTTATAATAAATATAATTGAATAAATAAACAGTTCTTTCTTGTTTACTCATACGGGCTGTCAAAAGCTCACCGGGTTTTGTGTTGTTGCAACTCCCGGTACACTATTCAAATTGTGTAGCGGGTAGTCTTACAGGTCAGGAGAATCAGGGCAGTGATCGTGCGGTTTAGAGTATTAGTATTAGATTTATAGCATTTGTTTTGTGAGGAGAATTGTGCTCTCTTGAGCTTTATAATTTGTTTTGGTGAGAGTGTACTGTAATAAGTAGCTTGAGGATTTGGTTTATGTAATTATCGAGAGGTGTAATGTGCAGTTGATTTTGAGAAAAAAATTCTGAGATTATAAACAGGGTATTTGAGGTTCATGCTTCGAATATGAATTACTTAAATTCAGAATTCGGGGTGTGACAGATTGGTATCAGAGCGTGAGGTGCATACTTAATGATTTGTCAATACTTTCCGAGTGATGGCCCGTCTGCAGCGGATCCCCATCGTGTGCTCTTCAGTATTGATCAAGTCATTGGTATGTGAGAGTGTTAGAAGTCATCTAGGACGTTTGGTCGTATTAGGAGTTATGAAATACCCTTGGTGTGTTAGTATATTGGTTATTAGGTACTTGTATTGACTTATGCTATGTTTGAGTGTTGTACAAGTTTTAACCACGTATTGCTATGCTTCCAAAGTAATGGACAGATTGGGAAGCATAATTAAGGATTGAGGTAGACCCTTAGGTAGAGGTCTAGTTTTTTGTAGGAACATGATCTTTCTATGGAGACAGTTGAGGATGAGGTGTAGGCATTAGAGGTTGAGCTGCCTGTTCCATTAGTGGTTGATGTGATGAATTCTATTCTTAGGTTGAAATGGTGAAAAATGTTGAGGATTTAGGAGTTAGGAGTAGTTGGAAAGGGAATTGATCTTACAACTCAATATGATAGGAGTGTGAGAGATTATGAGACAAATGGATGCTAATTTTAGCAAGGTGTGAGGAATAAAGGTGCCTTATTAGCCTTAAGACTTTTCTTACTAAAGAGAAGTGTGATACGGGAGAACCTAATTCCTTGGTGTGTTGTGACAGGCTGTGCTTGATGTCTATAGTAGACTTTTGCGTGTGACTTCTTTTGAAAAAGTGTTGTTCTATGTAGTATGTTGCATGATGCATCTTTTATTGTTTCACAAATGAATCTTTTATAACTTTGTTTGTGTGTGCAATACTACCTTGTTGTGTTCGAAATTATTTGAGTGTTTGTTGTGATTTTGGAAAAGTATCAACATACATTCAATCTTATTAATTTTAGGATGAGTCTTTTACCACTTTAATTAGTGCTGGGGCAATAGAGTTAATACTCTAAGCTCTTCATAGGAGGATGCCAATTATGAAAGATGTGTGCAGCATAATTGGCTAAGGTTTTGAAAGAGCAATGGGTGACCAAGGTCCGATCCATGGTGTCGTTGTTGGTCTGTTTTTAAAGAAAAGACTACCACATTCAATCAGTCTTATTACAAACCAGAAGCAAAATAAAGTTATTGTCCAACGAAAGTTAAAATGCAGACAAAGAAATACAATAACTAGAAGATGAATTGTTTTTGCTTCTTCCCCTTTGATTGGGAAAGCTCAGCAATCTCCTCCATGAGTTTGGTGATCTGATCATCGACCTCTTCACTGTCCTGCGAGTCACTACTGGTTGAGTCAAGATCTTCCCAAGGAACATGAGGAGCGGTGCGCGGGCGAGTGGCAGCCCTTTTGCTGTTTTCAGCCTCAGGAGGAGTGTCCTTGTGGAGTGACGCAGCAACGTCCTTGCAAGGAAACCCAGGAGGATGACACTGCATGTTGTTGACTTCCTGAGCAAGCTTGTCCATTGCGGTGTGACAGCGAATCAAAGAGATGTTCATGTCAGAGATGTAATCGATCATGCATGTGACTCGCCAATCCGTCACCATAATATCATCACGGAGAGAGGAGCGCAGAGCATCAATCGAGTCAGACAAGCTCTCCAGGGTGGCCACAGGCCGAGGAGCACGAGCAGCTCGGGAGGAAGAGGACTCGCTAGGATGCAGTCTAGGAGAGCGTCGAGGTAGAGGAGGGGGACTGCGGCTACGCTCACGTGTAGGACGATGGTCCCCAGGACGAGTGAGGCCAGCGCGAGTGGCCGCTTGACGACCTTCTTCTTCCAGAGAGAGAATGCGGCGTTGATTGACGCCCATGCGAGCGGTAACCTTGGTTCGAACCATGATGAAGGAGAAGAAATTTGAAACTACACGCTTAGACAAAACCGAGTAAAATCTGAAGGAGACAAAACGAGGTTTATATAAAGCACAAGATAGGGTTGAGAGAATGTGACAATTGAAGAACGATGATGATGAGTGTTTGAAAGAGATTGTTGTTTGATGGATTGAAGTTGATGAATTGGTGTTGGGGATTTGAGTTTATCAGATGGAAGAAGAGATTTGAGTTTATCGGATAGAAGAAGAGAATTGAGAGAGAATGGCTAAAACTCTGAAGAAAATTTCTTTTCCTTTGGAGTGAACAGTCGCGTCTCCAGAATGCACCTATTTATAGAACAAGGTGAGCAGATCTCCACCGTTGGATGAACGATCTCAGAATTTGAATCCACGCGTTGGATTAAAGTCGCCCCGAAACCCGGAAAAGCTGTTGGCGCGTGTTGAGCGTGTAAGGGGACATGCCGAATTTCGAGGCGCTGTGGCAGACAGCTTTAGCCGAAAGTGATTCTGATTGCCTTAAATCACGGAAGGGATAAGCCGTGGCAGGTGGGCCGTACGTGGGCTTGTCTCGGATCAAGGCCCTCACTGTAGTTGTGGGTGGAGGCCCAATGGGCTGAACTTCTGAAATAGTTTTGGGTGAAATCCATGGGCCAAATTTCTGAATAGTTTTGGGATGAAATTCATGGGCCGGATTTCTGCAACAGTTTTGGGTGTTTTGGGCCGGATTGTTGAAACAATTTGAAACAGCTTGGTTTAAATAAAAGGAATGGTATAGTTATCATCGAGAGCAGCTTGTGCTCCAGTGGTTGGGGGGCAAAGCCTTTGTGCAGCAGGTTAAGGTTTCGAACCTTGCCACCCCTTTTATTTTATTTATGTCGCTTATGACATAATAAATATAACACGTGAGCATATATTATTGGAAGCAGCTCTTGCTTCAGTGGTTGGGAGCAAAACTTTTGTGTTCGAGGTCGGGAGTTCGACCATTGCCTCTTACATTTATTTTTGGATCTTGTATACGCTCAGTATACGGACGTATTTTTATACGTAGAACCGTAGCTTTGTATATTTCTACGGTATGGTATCTGTAGATTTCTACAGTATTGGTAAAGTTGGAGATAGTATAGTCAAGCGTGGTAGTTGAAGTAAGAATTGTGGTGATCAAGTTGATGCTTGGTTAGTGTTCTGAAAACTTTAATCGGGAGAAATGGACTCACGATTAAATTTCGGGACGAAATTCCTTTAAGGAGGGTAGACTGTAATACCCCGAAAATCCAAATTAAATTCCATGGATTTTTAGAAATGATTTTACGATAGTAGGAGCGAATACGGAGCTTGGAGAAGTTGTGGAATTAGTTCGAACGATTTTATTTTCGAAAACGAACGTTTTTTAGGGGGTCAACAAAGTTGACTTTTTATACGTTCAAAATTTGGGAAAACTTCCTTCATGAAAGTTGTAGAGCTCATCGATACGATCTCGTGCATATGTGGAACGCAATATTCGGAGTTCGTATGAATAAGTTATGAATTTTTGAAAATTGAGAATTTTCTATAAATATGAAGTTTTCGGATTTTTTTTCATTAAGGACGAAATAAAATCTATTTTGCTGAACAGTCCCCCATTCCAGCGATTCTCTCTCTCTCTCGGCCTCAGACCCGCCGGGTTTCTGCCGACCCGACCCGGCCGGAAAGGGCACTTCCCGGCGTCCACCGGCCACGACCCGGCCCTCTCCGGACTCGCCGTGCCACGCCCAGCCGCCTGGTGGCCTCCCCTTGCACCGCCGCTGCCCCCAGACGTGGATCGAAGCCCCCCCCGAGCCTAGCTTTTGACCCGATCGGATCTTGGCCGTGCCGGCGTTGCACGGGCCGATCCTCCCCATTTTCGTGTTCTCCTCCTCCCCCTGATCATCCCCATATAAGCCTTGCATGACGATTTTGGGTGTAGAGCGCTTGATCAAGGTTTGACTTTTTTCGACGGCTCTGATTCAATCTGGAATCAGATCAGACGCTCCGGATTAATCCAACTTCAACGCTTGATCTAGGACGATCTAGGCCGAACCAGGCTTAGCTCCAGGTATGGAAGTCGATCACCCTTTCATTTTGAACCAGTTTGTAGTTGGTCACTTTGCCATCGGAGGTGGTTGACCGGAGTTGACCGCCGCGTTGACCGCCCACTGACCACCGCTTGTGGCGGCGTATCAGACCATATTTCGAGTTTTCATTATCTAGGCGATGATTTATGCATCCATACGAGCGTTTTGATATATAACTTGGTCATGTTAGAAAAAGTTGATAAATAGTGGATTTACGTTTTTACGTTACTATTTACGGTTTTTACGTTTTATCTTCGGTTTACGATCTGCGAAGATCAGACCATCGGTTTTACTTCAAATTTTAATATGTTGATCGTATGACTGTCCCGGTGACTTTGTGAGGTCACGGGCGAAGATCCGACCGTTGGATCTTCGTATAATTGAGAAATAGTAATTCGGAAGGCGATTCGTGAGAATCCGACCGTCGGATTTTCGTATAATTTTGTGGAGATGTTAGTAAAGGCGATTCAGGAAGGTCTGACCGTTGGATCTTCGTGATAATTTTGGAGGATGATCCTAAAGGCGATCCGTGAGGATCCGACCGTTGGATCATCATTAAATTCAGATCCGACCGTTGGATCATCGTTTAATTTGAATCTGAGCGTTGGATCGTCGTTTAATTACATTTATGAGTTGTTGGCTAAGTTAAGATCATTATTGGATTAGGTTATCGACGGATTGATTTGGCGGACAATTCGGGAAAATTGTTGTTTTAGCTGTTAAGAAGACGCAGCTGGATTAGAGGTGAGTAAACCTCACGTGGTTCATGTTACGAACTGAATAAATTTAATTACTTTATTTTTGTCATAATTGTGTGAAAATATTTATGGAATAAATATTTGTTTTAAATTATATGGACTTGATCAACTACGGTCCATAGGTAAGTAAAATGATTTTATTATACAAATGAATTTCACGGTTTTTATGCTTGAACTATAGTTGGTATTAGTGGTCATTCCTGAGCGGATGATTACGTATGTATATATTTACGTGGAATATATATATTGGTTGACGTGTGATTGGTGTGATGAAATGATTGAGAATGAATTGGATATTATTCAAGCTATTAATCTCGCATTTAATTGTTGAATAATGAAATGTTGATCATGTGGTGTGAAAGCTATTTTATATGCCCAATGGTGAATATGTGGAAATTATTTTAAGAAATATAGATTTGTCTAGAAATAATATGTCTCTTTATGTGGGTGCACATATACATATATACGATCTATAATTCAGAAAGATTGTATTTTGTGGATTTGATTATGTCTGAGAAGTACAATTGTGAAGTCGGGTGTTATCTACTACCCCGTGCTTAAGTGAATTACTGGTAAACGTGTTTTGGTGTTATGTGGAAGTTAGCCTTGGGCCCTAGTCCCTACAGATAGTGCACTATTATACTCTTAGGAAGGTTGCTTACTTTGAGTATACATACTTGGGTATAGTACGTTGGACCCTGGTATGCTGTGGCTTTCCCGTACTTTGGGTATAGTACGTTGGACCCTAGTACGTGGATTTGTGATTTGTTACCAGTCAACCTGGCTTACTCGAGCTTTGGGTATAGTACGTTGGACCCTAGCACTTGTATTTATGATTTGTTACCAGTTAATCCGAAAATTCACTAAAAAGAAAAGTGTACTTATATTATTTTGATCAAATATATATTTGTGATATATTGATAATATGTGAAGGTGTTAGTGAAAAGAGAATCAAGCATGCTTTGCTATAATGTTATTTCACATATTAATGTTGCAATATTTGTTGGTTGTGATCAGTCAAATGTTGAGTTTTAAAAGAAAGCATCGAGAATATACTTATATGTTTCTGTGATTTTTGGAGTTACCTTATGAGTGTGTTGATTGTTTACTTGAGTTATAATAAATATAATTGAATAAATAAACAGTTCTTTCTTGTTTACTCATACGGGCTGTCAAAAGCTCACCGGGTTTTGTGTTGTTGCAACTCCCGGTACACTATTCAAATTGTGTAGCGGGTAGTCTTACAGGTCAGGAGAATCAGGGCAGTGATCGTGCGGTTTAGAGTATTAGTATTAGATTTATAGCATTTGTTTTGTGAGGAGAATTGTGCTCTCTTGAGCTTTATAATTTGTTTTGGTGAGAGTGTACTGTAATAAGTAGCTTGAGGATTTGGTTTATGTAATTATCGAGAGGTGTAATGTGCAGTTGATTTTGAGAAAAAAATTCTGAGATTATAAACAGGGTATTTGAGGTTCATGCTTCGAATATGAATTACTTAAATTCAGAATTCGGGGTGTGACAAAGATGGCAACGATCGAAGATTCTAAGCCTCATAGAAGACCCAATCTGGATAAATAGGGCCCGTCCGATGACGGCGCCGTAAGGGCGCGCCGCCGGACGAGAAGAGAGAAAAGTTTTTTTCGTTCGCAGAGTTGAAGTTTGGCCATTTTTCTAGTAGTGCATAGATCATTAACAATAAGCCCTTTCTTAATTTTGTATGTTGTTATCAAATTTAGAAATTAGGGCACATTGCTTCAAATCAATTCGTTTTACATGTAATATATTTGTAGTCATGCAGATGTATCTAGCTAGCAGCTCCGGCAACTCATTCTATATATAGTACGTAATGTATTTGCTGCAGGCTCTTGATCGATTGCTTTCGAATCCAGGTAGCTCTATTTAAAACTGTAGTAGTACAAAAATGATTGGTTGACTATTCACTGGTTCAATCAGGTTGACTATTCTACGGCGCCCTAGCTACTATCGTTTTTTTCCTCGCCTTCTCTCCATTCATTCAATGGCCTCCATTGATACTGTCACAGCAAGCTTCGCTGCCTCTCTTACCCTCGCTGAAGGTGGCAGCACCCCTGATCTGGGAAAGATTGGTGGTGGGTCCTGTACGTGCGTAGTTCCTCCCAATCTTTTCTGCCTGGCAAACCTCTGACCCGCAAGCCGGTTGATCGTAAGGCATTCAAAGCTCACTTCCATCGCACTTGAATGGTGGATAAAGAATTTAGGGTTCAGAAAGAGGCTGGAGATTTGTTCTTGTTCTCCTTTGAATCAGTGCATGATCGTAACAAGGTACTCCGAGGTGGGGTTCGGTGTTTTGATTGAGCCCCAGTTTGCTTTGAAGAGTACGACGACGTCAAGTTGTTGCATGAAGTCCAGTTTAAGCATGTTCGAGTTTGTGTTAGGGTTTCTGGGATCCCTCCCTTGTATGAAGAACCTGAGAACTTCACTCTCATCAGTAATCTCTTGGGTGGTTTCTTGGATTATGACAAGAAGGAATTCAAGAAGGGATCGATTTGGATTTTATTTACTCATGATTTTATTTAAGCAGAATTTCATTTGAGGTGAACCAAAGAAGACAATCACGGCTTTTTCTTTTTTCTTTTCTTTTTCCTTCTTTTATATTAAAAGTCTAAAACTTAACCAAATTGCACTTGAAAGCTGTATAATGTAGAGTTGTAGACTGCAATAGGAATATTTTGGAAGAAAAAGGTAAAATGAAAATAGGCTGCTGCAGAACATACCCTTCACATTGAGAACCAATTGTATAGTTGACAATGTCCAAAGTCCGAACCCCTACATTTTGTTTCATTGTTTGACAACATCTATGATCTATCCATTGTTTGTCTACAATGGCAACTTCACCATACCACTGAACTTAGCTCAACCTCACCCCGGCCCTGGTGTATATATGCTTGATGCAACACATGTGCTAATTCTAGCTCAACCTCAGATATAACCAAAAAAAAAAGAACTCTAAGGCCCCAAAAGTAATTTTCAATAATTAACACTAATTAAATATGTAGCATTTAACTGTAAATGTTACTTCCATACTTAGAAACGGAAATGGATTCTCTGACGTGCTCGTTTTTGCTTGCTTCACTGTTCCCCGGTCATGTATGAAAAATCAAGGGGTTCATATTTGACCACAGAAACTGAGAAACATGCTAGATACTTACGAGAAATGAAAGAAAATTAAGTAGTTTCCAATTATGGATTATGTAGGTAGTATACTTGTATGTACTTGCGAAGCAAGCAAATCCAGAATCCTTTGGTCTTCTCCTTCTAGAGTTCTAGACACGATATTTGGAAAATTAATTAGTGCAAAAATCACATCAAATCGATCGGATTCAGAGATTTGATGTACGCCTATATATAGTTGACATGGTCCATTCTGCTCAACGTCTATATGCATACTCTCATATAGACATACCGTAGATCATTAACAATAAGCCCTTCCTTAATTTTATATGTTATTATCAACTTCTAGAAATTAGGGCACATTGCTTCAAATTCGTTTTACATGTATAATATTTGTAGCCTTGCCGATGTATCTAGCTAGCAGCTCCGGCAACACGTAATGTATTAGTTGCAGGCTCTTGATCATTTGCTTTCGAATTCGGGTAGCTCTATTTAAAACTTAGTAGCACTACCTGTTAATATATCAAAATGATTGGTTGACCATTCACTTTTTCAATCAGATGGAATTATTGGTTATTATTTTAGAATAATATGAGATTTTATTCTGATATGATCTATTGAAACTCTTGTGGATTGACTTGGCCTCGCCTGGCAGAGCTTACTTTTAATTAACTATGTAATGGGAATGTCGATTGATCCCATTAGAAAGGGGTTCTTCTGGCAGTTATAGCCTCAATTCCTTATCTATAATATTCGTAATCTTCTTTGGTTTTCTATTTTACTATTTCTTCTGGCTGGTGTTCATATCTTTGACTATTTTTGAAGCTCTATGATTGCTGCATTGCTTCCCAGAGCAGCAAGTTAAGAAGATATATGTGTGAATGAACTGGATATTAAGGATAATGCTGGCGGATATCTATACGTACGTACTTATCTGCCTAACCCTCTGATTTTGAATTGTTTGAGCGAAAGTAATGGAAATCAACGATTCTATACATAACTGACGTGATCAGCTACGTGGTTTGACTTTGACTGCCTGTTATAAGGAGACTTTCTAATATAAATATGATTTCGACTAACAATTAAGGCATGTGGTCTAACCCCCAATCATTGATCTTGGCATATATTGTCTTCAATTTAAGCCCGTGCGCGCATTATTAGGGTTAGGGTTAGGGTTAGGGTTAGGATTAGGGTTAGACCTACGCATTATTAGCCCAAAACTGGCAGTCAAAATCATGAAAGGCTTGAGGGTGCAATAATGCAATTGATAGGGTCTTAATAATGCATAATTATCTTCTTACGGAAAAGAACAAAATTCCCCAAATACTAGTACGTGACTAATTAGTTTGAGTTTTATGGTGAACACACATCTAATCCAAAGAGCCTTCTTAGAAAGCTTACGTCGACAATCATTTCTGGGATCGGACTTGTAGCCATCTGTGTTTGATAATCGATTATCCACAATTCCCGAGATTCCTGTATAGTATAACCACCCTTTCTGTAATTAGTTATATGACAAACAGATTTTGGTTTGACCTCTCCCAAGTCCCAACTTCTCTCGTTGGATTCTTGTCCTGTGATGTCCCCCTCATGCCAACTTAGTTTTCTAGCAACCTCTCCAGACGATGAATGAACATCTTTGATTACATTGATCTCTCTCGGAACTATGATATTTCCAGATCGAGCAGTATTAGTTTAGTTATTGACTTCTTGTTTTATGTCTTTAGGCCATTGGCCCGTCTTGGCTTACAGATGTCGTTTTCGTTTTTCCCTTGTAATTGCTGCTATTTTGAGCCAATTGTAAGTCTTGGTGTCCATCCTAACTAGCTTGAAAACCAGTTACATATCATATATATTGACATATCCAATGAAGAGAACGTATCATACATATTGACATATCCAATGGAGAGACGAGCTGAAAGCCACAAGCACCATAGCTAAATTATAGCTGACAAGTCTGGTACCCAGTACAATAATAACCACGACAATCTTACAAAGGCAATAATATCACATTGAATTCAAATGAATGGTCCATTAGTACGTGCTATATAGGGTCCATGCCCTGACTATATATTGCAATTATTTTGCTTCACAACTGGACACCTTTCCGAATTCATAGATCGATCTATAACGTTTCGATTTGCGTATGCATCCCGGTGATTGATGATTATTCTTAGGGCACATTGTGGATGATATTTGAGGAGTCAAAGTCCGGCTATATTGTAACAAAAAAAAAAAAAAACAAGTCCGGCTATATTAAACGCTTATGATGTGTTTATCGTTTAGTTCGTTGATAATTTTTTCACTAAAATCTATCCTATTATCAGGTCTAAGAGCACAAATTAAAAACAAACAAAGATTGAAAACTATATGTATCTATTGTTGCTTTGAATTTTCTGCAAGTCAAAATTAATGGGAGGTGATTTGCATAATATTCTAATCTAATTAATTCTTTAGACTTTCGAGAATTAACTTTGTCTCGGTCAAACGCATATCCGCTATAAATTCCCACCCGTACACACATCAAAAACACAAACCAATCAGAACTTTTCCAGATACACAAAATATCCAACATGCTAGAAATGGCACCAAGGCTTTCACAGCTCTTACTCCTTCCTATTCTTCTAGTTCTCTCCATTTGTTGTACAGCCTCAGCTTCATCCTCAGCTCCTGAGAACTTTGTTTCATGTCTTTTAAGCCATTCGCTCCCTTCTCACCCAATCGGTCCAGCAATTTACACTCCCAACAATGCTTCTTACTCTTCCGTTTTGGAATCCTACATCCGAAACCTCCGTTTCAATGAATCATACACCCGAAAACCTTACCTTATTATCACCGCATTGCACGTATCCCATGTGCAACAAGCCATCCTTTGTGCTCAAAAGCACAACTTACAGATGAAAATTAGAAGCGGAGGTCACGATTACGAGGGTGTGTCGTATGTGGCTGAAGTCCCATTCTTCATCCTCGACCTGTTTAATCTTCGAACCATCAACGTAGACATCAAAACCGAGACTGCATGGGTCCAGGCCGGTGCTACTCTAGGCGAACTTTACTACAGAATTTACGAGAAAAGCAAAGTCCATGGATTTCCCGCCGGTGTATGCCCCACAGTCGGTGTTGGAGGACACTTCAGTGGCGGTGGATATGGTAACATGATGAGAAAGTACGGCTTGTCAGTTGACAACATAGTCGATGCACAAATAGTTGATGTGCATGGAAGACTTCTTGATCGAAAATCGATGGGAG
Source organism: Rosa rugosa (assembly GCF_958449725.1). NCBI lineage: Eukaryota > Viridiplantae > Streptophyta > Magnoliopsida > Rosales > Rosaceae > Rosa > Rosa rugosa. Next base: position 61,177,752 of record NC_084821.1, on the reverse strand, counting down.
AAGACCTCTTTTGGGCCATCACCGGAGGCGGAGGAGCCAGCTTTGGAGTGGTGATCGCCTACAAGATCAACCTTGTACGCGTCCCAGAGACCGTTACTGTTTTCAGGGTTATAAGAACCTTGGAACAGAATGCAACTGACATTGTGTATCGTTGGCAATATGTCGCAAATAAGCTTGACAATGACTTGTTCATCAGGCTTACCATGGATGTTGTCAATGTAACTGGCTCTCAAACTGGAGAAAAGACTCTAAGAGCTACATTCAACGCCTTGTTTCTTGGAGACTCCGCAAGACTACTCACCGTGATGAACAAGAGTTTCCCTGAACTGGGTTTGGAGCAATCAGATTGCCAAGAAATGAGTTGGGTTGAATCGACGCTTTTCTGGACAAGCTTTGCAAACGGGACAGCTCCCGAGGCTTTGCTCTCTAGAGTTCCTCAAGTACTTACCCACTTGAAGAGGAAGTCGGACTACGTCAAGCAGCCAATTCCGAAAGCTGGTTTGAAGTGGATTATTCAGAAAATGATCGAGTTGCAGACGCCCATGTTGACTTTCAATCCTTACGGCGGAAGAATGGCTGAGATTGCGGCATCTGCAAAACCTTTTCCACATAGAGCTGGGAATCTCTGGAAGGTTCAGTATGCAACAAACTGGGACGCTTCTGGGTCCGAGGCTGCGGAGAAATACATCGATTTGACGAGGAAGTTGTTCGAGTACATGACTCCTTTCGTTTCCAAGAACCCGAGGGAAGCCTTCTTCAACTATAAAGATCTCGACATTGGGATCAACCATAATGACAAGGGAAGCTATTTTGAGGGAAGAGTTTTTGGGGTCAAGTATTTCAAGGAAAATTTCGATAAATTGGTGCTTATTAAGACCAAGGTTGATCCTGGTAATTTCTTTAGGAACGAACAAAGTATCCCTACTCTTCCATACTAGAGGAAATAGCTAGCATGCATGGGATAGTAAAGCAATATACGTTTGAGTTGTGTGGATTGTTTAATTTGTAGTATTAACTTCTGAGCTGTTTGATTAATAGCTTCGGATTCACTATGTATATCTTCAACTATATAGTATACCTTTCAACTTGTTTATAAATAATTAATAAATAAACCTAAATTTTGTTAGATTTTTTTTGTTTTTGTGGAATAGATAATTTCATTACTTATCTATGTTATCTATGGACAAAAGGCACGTACATCATATGCTGTCTTACACCAAATAAAACCTAGATGACATAAGCTACCAAGCAAATGACAGCTAATCCTCTTTGTAAACAAAATTAGCACAATTTTTAGACTTAGCCATATGAACACAAATCCAACACTACCTAAATCCTTGCTAGAGCAACCCTAATCGCCTAGGGACCTTAATTGGTGTACAATTAGAGAAGCTAAACTTAAATAGCAAAATATTAGAATCCAAATGCTAGGTACCGAGAAACAAAAAGCTTAGAGCTTCCCTTTGCCCTTGTCCTTAGGGCTAACCTCCTGAACAACAGCAGCAGTAGGGTAAGTGAGACGCAGTGGAGCCACACCCACCTTCTTTTGAGAGCAAGGATTCTTGTTCTTGCTCCCAAGTGGTCTTCCCACCATCCAAATGCAGTAAAAGTGAGCTTTGAATGTCTTAGGATCAACCGGCTTGCGAGTCAGAGGTTTTCCAATCAGGAAGGATTGGGTGGACTTGCGAACAAGACCACCACCAATCTTCCCTAGGTCAGAAGCGCTGCCTCCTTCAGCGAGTGCAAGGAAAGCAGCGAAGCTTGCGGTGACAGAATCAATGGAAGCCATTGGGTGGAGAAAAGTCGAGAAGAGAGCTGTAATACCCGGTCGATTTCTTTTAATCAAAGCAAAGCAGTATTGCTTACTTTCATGATTTCGCTGCTTTAACTTTAATGATTATGCTTGGGTTAACTGATTGAGTTGATCTTCATTGGCCGACACTCTCCCTCACTCACACCCTCTCTCTCTCTCACTCAAACTCTCACTCTCTTTCTCGTCCGAAATCCAACCGAAAACAGAGCAAAGGCTCTTCGGTCTCTCTCTACCTCCACTGGCCACCAAACGGCGTCGAACCACTTCCTTTTGCTTCGTCTCAGCCTTGCGCAGCTGCCAGAGGCAGCCTTGCACCGTGACACGGCCACCAGCGGCGGCGGGAAGCTCCGCCCGGTTTGAGCTCGTTTTGGAACCACGCTTGATATCTCAAGCTACCGGTCACCAATCCTCACCAAAATCCATCCACAAGCTCGCCTCAACTTCCTGAAGCTCCCAGAAGCAGCCTCACACGGCGGCGTGGCCCGTAGCAGTGGCTGCAAGTCAAACCCAACCAAGAACGAAACCGGAGCTATTGATCCGGATATCTCGAGCTACAGACCATCATTTCTTGTGATTCTTGAGCTGGTGAACTCAGATTGAAGTTCTGAACAACTTTCATGAAGGGATCGAAGCGAGAAATTGAAGTTTTTACGTCGGAATTCAAGCTCGCCGGATTCTAGAAATTTTCCGGCCACCGACGCTTTCGATCAAGATATCTCGAGCTGTAGAGCTTTGTTTTGAGTGATTCTTGAACCAGTGAGTTCGTCTTTAAGTTCTGAACAAGTCTCCTGAAGGAATCGAAGCGAAGGGAGGACATTTTTACGTTGATCGAAGCTTCGCCGGTTTCTGGTAAAATTCCGGCCACCTCGACTGTTTTAGGTAATTTCAACCACTTCCGGTCATTTTCAGCTTACATGGTAGTTATGAAAGTTGTCAAGCATGATGAGAGGAAGAAGAGCAGCCCGGCCCCGACACCATTGGTGGTGGTCGGCGGCGGCTCTGCCACTAACTCCGGCGGCCCTTTCCGGCCACCTCCGGGGATCAAAAATATGGTTTCTGTACATTTTCAGATTTTATATTTCAATACGATCATTTCGATATATTATACGCAATTTTTGGATATCGTATGATTAAGTTATGAATTTTTAAGTTTAGATCGATTTCGATCGTTAGATTTGTGATCTGTGAAGTTAGGACCGTCAGATGGACTTGTAGTTTTGATATGATGATCTTATGACTGTCCCAGTGGCTTTGTGCGGTCATGGGCGAAGATCCGACCGTTGGATCTTCGTATAAATGCAAAACAGTGATTAGGAAGGCGATCCGTGAGGATCCGACCGTTGGATCATCATTTAATTTCAATCCGACCGTTGGATTGTCGTTTGATTATGTTTTTGAGTTATTGGCTAAGTTAAGGTCATGTTTGATTAGGTGATCGACGGTTTGATTTGGCGGACGATTCGTGAAATTGTATTTTGAGCTGTTAAGAAGACGCAGCGGGAATTTAGAGGTGAGTAAACCTCACGTGGTTCATATTACGAACCGAATAAATTTAATTACCTTATTTTGTCGTAATTGCGTGAAAATATTTATGAAATAAATATTTGTTTTAAAATCATATGGACTTGATCAACTACGGTCCATGGGTAAGTAAAATGATTTTTACTATACAAATGAATTTCTCGGTTTTATTGCATGTGAACTATAGTTGGTATTAGTGATTATCCCTGAGCGGATAATTACGTATATATATATTTACGTGATTATATGTGAATGGTGTGACATTGAAGAGTGTGGAATTGGGATGATTAAATTATTATGAATTGACATGTGACTTACCATATTTATATGTGATGAACATGATTGATGAGTTCTTGTTAATATTCATGATTTACATTGGAGGATGTATAGAGTTAGAGAATGTAGGGTTCTGAGGATGAGGTGTCCGAAGTTCGACGGTTAAGGATAACCGGAGTGTTTGTGTACTGAGGACGGGGATGTCCAAGGTGCGACGGTTTATTATTAACCGAAGTTGTGTGCTGAGGACGGGATGTCCAAAGCGCGACGGTTTATTATTAACCGAAGTATATGGTGCTGAGGACGGGGATGTCCAAAGCGCGACGGTTATAGTGTTAACCGAAGTATTTTTGCCGTTGCTTGACCCTAGGCCAAGGTGTCAGAGGTAACGAGGCAGTTAGAGCTCTAACGTGTTATGGGATGGGACCAAAGTGGTGATAGTGTTGTGTGATAGGACCAAAGTGGTGATATTGAATTGGTTGACGTTTGCGTCGTGGATGTTGAGATTGTTGGTTGTGTTGTTGAGTTATAAGAATTGTAATTTAAAATCAACAGTTCTTTCTTGTTTACTCATACTGGCTGTAAAAAGCTTACCGGGTTTTGTGTTGTTGCAACTCCCGGTACACTATTCAAATTGTGTAGCGGGAAATCCTACAGGTCAGGAGAACCAGGACGGTGATCGGGCTGCTTAGAGTAGTGTTATGTGAATTACAGCATTATATTGTGAGGTTTGTTATGCTCATTTAGAGCTTTACGATTTTACTTTGTAAGAGTGAATTGTAATAATTAATTCGAGGTTTTTCGAGTTTTGTGTTGAGTGGCGAGTGGTGTGTTTGTTTCTGAGAAAAAAAAAAAATTTCAGAACGTTATTTGTATTAATTGTTTATTCATGTTCCGGATTTGAATTTATTATTCAAAATTCGGGGCGTGACAGTTTGGTATCAGAGCGTAAGGTACATATTTGGTGATAATCAGTACTCCCCGAGTGATGGCCCGTCTGCAGCGGATCCCCATCATATACTCTTCGGTACTGGTATAATCATTGGGTATGTCTTAGTATGGGGTCTAGACGGCGTGTATGTCTGTAGGACGGTAGAGTTGTCTTCTAAGTTCGTATTAGAATAAGTTTAGTTTCCGCAGGTTGTAATCTTCGAGGAATAGAGACCTCTAGATTTAACTCTGATGAGTCGGTGAGATTTGTTTTATGGAAGCGAGGTCCTTTTGGATGTTGAAGTGTTTGGTTGAAGGCATGATGTTGACCTATGCACGTACCTAAGGTAGATACGAGTATTAATTGATAAAAATTCTGCCTTCTTAAGTTGGTTGTACAGATGTTTTTGGATGGGGTGTACGTATCAAGGATTAAATATCTTGTTTTGTAAAGAGACGTCTTAGAGGAGTTGTGGTAATTGACATGTGTTATGTGTTTAAAGCGGCTTTGAGGTAACTATGCTAATCTTGTGTGAGATTGAGTTATTAGTATAAATTGAGAATCTATGAGCAGTTGGAAAGAGAATTGATCTCACCTACTCAAGATGATGAGAGTGCGAGAGATTATGAGACAGAGTTTTATTTTGTGCTCGATGGTTAGAGATGAGAGACCATTGTTTTGGGGTTGTCGTTGAGTACTATAATTCCTTCAGAATCAGGATTGTTGGTAGAATTGGAATTAGTAGTAGTTTTGGTGATTCGGAATTTGAATTGAGTTCGCGAGATGTGTCTTATATACGTGGTTGATGTTGCTTGCATCATTTTGGAACGATACGTTACGATTCACAAGGAAAACTGGATTTGAAATTTATTCATTTGAACACCATAGGTTGATGACCTGACCGTGACTTGTGAATATAGTTTTGTTCAAGTGAATGAAATTGAATTTTGTGTGCCTTTGGTGATTGATTTTAGGTGATATAGTTAAACTCAATTTCGGATATTGATTTTAGTGACTTTGTTAGGTATCCATAGTGGTTCAAGTGAATTACTATGTGATATGGAGTTTGATTCGATTTCTGAATCACTAAATGTTAGGGATTGAATTGTGGTGAGTTTTTGTTGAAGCAATTGATAGATGGAATTATCGAGATTCTATAAGAGTTGTAAGAGTAACTCTAAAGACGTGGGTTTTTCCTAGCTAACTCAGGATGTGTTTAGCTTTATAAATCCCTAATCCTATCGATGAAATTGTTTGTGTTTGGTTTGACTCAGAGGATACTAGCTAGACCTCGATGCGACTTAATTGATTGTTGGATTCTTTTTGAGTGATTGTTTTTATTGCATCATTATGAAAGATGTGTGCAGTAGAGTTGTTTATGGTTTTGAAAATAGTATTGGGTGACCAAGGTTGTTCCTTGGTGTTGTTGTTGGTTAAACAAAAAGAAAAGAAAACATGCACACCATCTTATTGATTTTACATTACAAAAAAAAAAAAAAAAAAAAAAAAAAAAAAGGAAAACGAGAACTATGCTATATTAAGCCTAGTCAGCAGCTCCGGATGGATTGAGGCTGAGCTCAAGAGAAACGTTTGAGCCACTGTGGTAACCGCTTGAGCCACCAGAATAGTAACCAAAAGCGCTACCTTCCTCGGAAGTAGCCTTCAGGTTACCAAAGACGTCCTCGCCGTGCACGGGGAACAGAGGAAGAGTTTGAACCTCCTGGTGATCTCCTCCTCGTTGTTGCAGGGATGTTTGTCCTCCTGTTGTGCCAAAAGAGTTGTACTGGTATTAGTGTTGAAGTGTGAGGAAGAATATGAAACAAAATTTAAATCAAGAAATCCTTCATTACCAGTAGAATAGGTGGAACCAAAGTTGAGATCAATGGATCTACCATCATCAGTAGAACTAGTGGACCCAAAATTGATGTCGATGGATCCACCAGCCGGCCCAAAATTGATGTCGATGGATCCACCAGCACCAGTAGAACCAGTGGACCCAAAATTGAGATCGATGGATCCACCAGTACCAAGAGAACTAGTTCCCATGGGCACTGGAGCAGCCTGATTACACCTATTCATCTGCTTCTCTCGAGCCCTGACGTTCTGGAACCAAAAGTAAATGTTCTTACCCTCAACATGTCCATACTGGTTCAGCTGGAGGCAGATCTCGTGAATGTGCTCTGTAGATGGGCACTTAAATCCCTTGACGTAGTAAAGATCCTTGAGGATTCTTATTTGTTCTGGAGTAGGAATCCATCTGGTACGGCTTCGCCAGAAATCCATGTTGGCACTACTTCCAGCTGCTTGGGTGTTTCCTCCCTCCTCTGTTGGTTGCTGTTGTTGTGGTTCCATTTGTTGCGGGGTTTGGAGCTCCATTAGTTGCAGAGTTCGTGGCTCTTGGGTCATGGGGTGAGAGGATGTGAATATCGAGGAATACATGGTTTAGTGTTTGAGGGAGATTTTGTTAGAAGGATTGGAGTTGTTGAACTGGTGATTGGAGATCTGAGATTCTCAGAGGAAAGATGAAATCGAATCTTCAAATGGGAGAGAAGATCAGAAGAGAAGGATTGAAATTGATGAAGAAAGGATTTGAGTTTCGAGAGGAAGGCTGCAGAGTTTGAGAGAGAATGGCTGGGGAAAATTTCTTTTCTTTGGTGTGAACAGTTTTTCTCCAGGATGCACCTATTTATAGAACGAGGTGAGCAGATCTCCACCGTTGGATGAACGATCTCAGAATTTGAATCCACGCGTTGGATTAAAGTAGCCCCGAAACCCGGAAAAGCTGTTGGCGCGTGGAGAGCGTGTAAGGGGACCGAGGGAATCTCGAGGCGCTGTGGCAGACAGCTGTAGCCGAAAGCAGATTTGACTGCCGTAAATCACGGAAGGGATAAGCCGTGACACAAGTGGGCCGTACTTGGGCCTGTCTCGGATCAAGGCATCACTGTAGCTGTGGGTGGAGGCCTGATGGGCCGAGTTTCAGAAACAGTTTTGGACATGATGGGCCGAGTTTCTGAAACAGTTTTGGATGAGTTGGGCCGGATTTCTGTAACAGTTTTGGATACGTTGGGCTGGGTTTCTGCAACAGTCTTGGATGTTTTGGGCCGAATTGTTGAACAGTTGAAACAGTTGGTTTAAATAAAAGGATTGGTATGGATAATAACGTGAGCAGCCGTGCTCGAGGGGTTGAGTTTAAAGTTCGTGTACAAGAGGTCTGAGGTTCGAACCTCGCCTCTCGTTTATTTTTATTATGTTCGTTTATGACATAATAAGTATAAAATTTGTACACATTTTGTTAAGCACAACTTGTGCTTCAGTGGTTGGGAGAGAAGCATTAGTTTAGGGGGTCTGGAGTTCGAACCTTACCTCCTACAAATATTTTTGGATCCCGTATATGCTTGATATACGGACGCATATACGGTATGTACGGTATGCATACGTATATACGGTATGTACGGTATGCATACGTATATACGGTTTGTACGGTATGCATACGTATATACAGTTGTACGGTATGCATACGTATATACGGTCTGTACGGTATGCATACGTATATACGGTATGTACAATTTCATACCGTAACCGAGCTGGAAGTTGGTGGGCCGATTGGTAGGCCCAAATAGTAAGCCCAATTGTTCGGCCCGAATGGTAGGCCCAAATGTTACCCAAATTGGTTCGGGCCGGTTCGAAATGTGGATGGTTTGGTTTCTTTAGCCCAAATGGCCAGCCCTAGTGCTTAGCCCAAGGATTGAGCAAGCCCAAGTCATCATCACTGGGTGACATAATTTATTGGCGTGCTTTTGGGGATGATTTGTTTTGAGTGATGCATCTCTATGGTTGTGAAGAGTGGTGCATGCTTAAGTTTTACTATGGAGATTTACCGTGATGCTAATTGAGTAGCGAAACACTTTGTGGGAGTGTTTACTGTGCTTGTATGCCAGTACAGAGTGATGATCTAAGTGAAGATCTATGTGATGATCTATGTGAGGATCTATGAGATGATCCATGTGACGATTTTGTGTATGTGATGTGGAGTGTTGTTGAGCAGTTGTTGTGTGAGTTTACGTTTGTGATGAAAGGATTTAGTGGCCATAGGAATGTATTTTTATACAAAGAGCTGAGGCTTTGTAGATTACTATAGATTTGGAAAAGATGGGAGATTCTATGGTTAGGTCAACCTTAATCGAGAGGAATTGACTTACGCTTAAATTTCGGGACGAAATTCCTTTAAGGGGGGTAGATTGTAATACCCGGTCGATTTCTTTTAATCAAAGCAAAGCAGTATTGCTTACTTTCATGATTTCGCTGCTTTAACTTTAATGATTATGCTTGGGTTAACTGATTGAGTTGATCTTCATTGGCCGACACTCTCCCTCACTCACACCCTCTCTCTCTCTCACTCAAACTCTCACTCTCTTTCTCGTCCGAAATCCAACCGAAAACAGAGCAAAGGCTCTTCGGTCTCTCTCTACCTCCACTGGCCACCAAACGGCGTCGAACCACTTCCTTTTGCTTCGTCTCAGCCTTGCGCAGCTGCCAGAGGCAGCCTTGCACCGTGACACGGCCACCAGCGGCGGCGGGAAGCTCCGCCCGGTTTGAGCTCGTTTTGGAACCACGCTTGATATCTCAAGCTACCGGTCACCAATCCTCACCAAAATCCATCCACAAGCTCGCCTCAACTTCCTGAAGCTCCCAGAAGCAGCCTCACACGGCGGCGTGGCCCGTAGCAGTGGCTGCAAGTCAAACCCAACCAAGAACGAAACCGGAGCTATTGATCCGGATATCTCGAGCTACAGACCATCATTTCTTGTGATTCTTGAGCTGGTGAACTCAGATTGAAGTTCTGAACAACTTTCATGAAGGGATCGAAGCGAGAAATTGAAGTTTTTACGTCGGAATTCAAGCTCGCCGGATTCTAGAAATTTTCCGGCCACCGACGCTTTCGATCAAGATATCTCGAGCTGTAGAGCTTTGTTTTGAGTGATTCTTGAACCAGTGAGTTCGTCTTTAAGTTCTGAACAAGTCTCCTGAAGGAATCGAAGCGAAGGGAGGACATTTTTACGTTGATCGAAGCTTCGCCGGTTTCTGGTAAAATTCCGGCCACCTCGACTGTTTTAGGTAATTTCAACCACTTCCGGTCATTTTCAGCTTACATGGTAGTTATGAAAGTTGTCAAGCATGATGAGAGGAAGAAGAGCAGCCCGGCCCCGACACCATTGGTGGTGGTCGGCGGCGGCTCTGCCACTAACTCCGGCGGCCCTTTCCGGCCACCTCCGGGGATCAAAAATATGGTTTCTGTACATTTTCAGATTTTATATTTCAATACGATCATTTCGATATATTATACGCAATTTTTGGATATCGTATGATTAAGTTATGAATTTTTAAGTTTAGATCGATTTCGATCGTTAGATTTGTGATCTGTGAAGTTAGGACCGTCAGATGGACTTGTAGTTTTGATATGATGATCTTATGACTGTCCCAGTGGCTTTGTGCGGTCATGGGCGAAGATCCGACCGTTGGATCTTCGTATAAATGCAAAACAGTGATTAGGAAGGCGATCCGTGAGGATCCGACCGTTGGATCATCATTTAATTTCAATCCGACCGTTGGATTGTCGTTTGATTATGTTTTTGAGTTATTGGCTAAGTTAAGGTCATGTTTGATTAGGTGATCGACGGTTTGATTTGGCGGACGATTCGTGAAATTGTATTTTGAGCTGTTAAGAAGACGCAGCGGGAATTTAGAGGTGAGTAAACCTCACGTGGTTCATATTACGAACCGAATAAATTTAATTACCTTATTTTGTCGTAATTGCGTGAAAATATTTATGAAATAAATATTTGTTTTAAAATCATATGGACTTGATCAACTACGGTCCATGGGTAAGTAAAATGATTTTTACTATACAAATGAATTTCTCGGTTTTATTGCATGTGAACTATAGTTGGTATTAGTGATTATCCCTGAGCGGATAATTACGTATATATATATTTACGTGATTATATGTGAATGGTGTGACATTGAAGAGTGTGGAATTGGGATGATTAAATTATTATGAATTGACATGTGACTTACCATATTTATATGTGATGAACATGATTGATGAGTTCTTGTTAATATTCATGATTTACATTGGAGGATGTATAGAGTTAGAGAATGTAGGGTTCTGAGGATGAGGTGTCCGAAGTTCGACGGTTAAGGATAACCGGAGTGTTTGTGTACTGAGGACGGGGATGTCCAAGGTGCGACGGTTTATTATTAACCGAAGTTGTGTGCTGAGGACGGGATGTCCAAAGCGCGACGGTTTATTATTAACCGAAGTATATGGTGCTGAGGACGGGGATGTCCAAAGCGCGACGGTTATAGTGTTAACCGAAGTATTTTTGCCGTTGCTTGACCCTAGGCCAAGGTGTCAGAGGTAACGAGGCAGTTAGAGCTCTAACGTGTTATGGGATGGGACCAAAGTGGTGATAGTGTTGTGTGATAGGACCAAAGTGGTGATATTGAATTGGTTGACGTTTGCGTCGTGGATGTTGAGATTGTTGGTTGTGTTGTTGAGTTATAAGAATTGTAATTTAAAATCAACAGTTCTTTCTTGTTTACTCATACTGGCTGTAAAAAGCCTACCGGGTTTTGTGTTGTTGCAACTCCCGGTACACTATTCAAATTGTGTAGCGGGAAATCCTACAGGTCAGGAGAACCAGGACGGTGATCGGGCTGCTTAGAGTAGTGTTATGTGAATTACAGCATTATATTGTGAGGTTTGTTATGCTCATTTAGAGCTTTACGATTTTACTTTGTAAGAGTGAATTGTAATAATTAATTCGAGGTTTTTCGAGTTTTGTGTTGAGTGGCGAGTGGTGTGTTTGTTTCTGAGAAAAAAAAAAAATTTCAGAACGTTATTTGTATTAATTGTTTATTCATGTTCCGGATTTGAATTTATTATTCAAAATTCGGGGCGTGACAGTTTGGTATCAGAGCGTAAGGTACATATTTGGTGATAATCAGTACTCCCCGAGTGATGGCCCGTCTGCAGCGGATCCCCATCATATACTCTTCGGTACTGGTATAATCATTGGGTATGTCTTAGTATGGGGTCTAGACGGCGTGTATGTCTGTAGGACGGTAGAGTTGTCTTCTAAGTTCGTATTAGAATAAGTTTAGTTTCCGCAGGTTGTAATCTTCGAGGAATAGAGACCTCTAGATTTAACTCTGATGAGTCGGTGAGATTTGTTTTATGGAAGCGAGGTCCTTTTGGATGTTGAAGTGTTTGGTTGAAGGCATGATGTTGACCTATGCACGTACCTAAGGTAGATACGAGTATTAATTGATAAAAATTCTGCCTTCTTAAGTTGGTTGTACAGATGTTTTTGGATGGGGTGTACGTATCAAGGATTAAATATCTTGTTTTGTAAAGAGACGTCTTAGAGGAGTTGTGGTAATTGACATGTGTTATGTGTTTAAAGCGGCTTTGAGGTAACTATGCTAATCTTGTGTGAGATTGAGTTATTAGTATAAATTGAGAATCTATGAGCAGTTGGAAAGAGAATTGATCTCACCTACTCAAGATGATGAGAGTGCGAGAGATTATGAGACAGAGTTTTATTTTGTGCTCGATGGTTAGAGATGAGAGACCATTGTTTTGGGGTTGTCGTTGAGTACTATAATTCCTTCAGAATCAGGATTGTTGGTAGAATTGGAATTAGTAGTAGTTTTGGTGATTCGGAATTTGAATTGAGTTCGCGAGATGTGTCTTATATACGTGGTTGATGTTGCTTGCATCATTTTGGAACGATACGTTACGATTCACAAGGAAAACTGGATTTGAAATTTATTCATTTGAACACCATAGGTTGATGACCTGACCGTGACTTGTGAATATAGTTTTGTTCAAGTGAATGAAATTGAATTTTGTGTGCCTTTGGTGATTGATTTTAGGTGATATAGTTAAACTCAATTTCGGATATTGATTTTAGTGACTTTGTTAGGTATCCATAGTGGTTCAAGTGAATTACTATGTGATATGGAGTTTGATTCGATTTCTGAATCACTAAATGTTAGGGATTGAATTGTGGTGAGTTTTTGTTGAAGCAATTGATAGATGGAATTATCGAGATTCTATAAGAGTTGTAAGAGTAACTCTAAAGACGTGGGTTTTTCCTAGCTAACTCAGGATGTGTTTAGCTTTATAAATCCCTAATCCTATCGATGAAATTGTTTGTGTTTGGTTTGACTCAGAGGATACTAGCTAGACCTCGATGCGACTTAATTGATTGTTGGATTCTTTTTGAGTGATTGTTTTTATTGCATCATTATGAAAGATGTGTGCAGTAGAGTTGTTTATGGTTTTGAAAATAGTATTGGGTGACCAAGGTTGTTCCTTGGTGTTGTTGTTGGTTAAACAAAAAGAAAAGAAAACATGCACACCATCTTATTGATTTTACATTACAAAAAAAAAAAAAAAAAAAAAAAAAAAAAAAAAAAAGGAAAACGAGGACTATGCTATATTAAGCCTAGTCAGCAGCTCCGGATGGATTGAGGCTGAGCTCAAGAGAAACGTTTGAGCCACTGTGGTAACCGCTTGAGCCACCAGAATAGTAACCAAAAGCGCTACCTTCCTCGGAAGTAGCCTTCAGGTTACCAAAGACGTCCTCGCCGTGCACGGGGAACAGAGGAAGAGTTTGAACCTCCTGGTGATCTCCTCCTCGTTGTTGCAGGGATGTTTGTCCTCCTGTTGTGCCAAAAGAGTTGTACTGGTATTAGTGTTGAAGTGTGAGGAAGAATATGAAACAAAATTTAAATCAAGAAATCCTTCATTACCAGTAGAATAGGTGGAACCAAAGTTGAGATCAATGGATCTACCATCATCAGTAGAACTAGTGGACCCAAAATTGATGTCGATGGATCCACCAGCCGGCCCAAAATTGATGTCGATGGATCCACCAGCACCAGTAGAACCAGTGGACCCAAAATTGAGATCGATGGATCCACCAGTACCAAGAGAACTAGTTCCCATGGGCACTGGAGCAGCCTGATTACACCTATTCATCTGCTTCTCTCGAGCCCTGACGTTCTGGAACCAAAAGTAAATGTTCTTACCCTCAACATGTCCATACTGGTTCAGCTGGAGGCAGATCTCGTGAATGTGCTCTGTAGATGGGCACTTAAATCCCTTGACGTAGTAAAGATCCTTGAGGATTCTTATTTGTTCTGGAGTAGGAATCCATCTGGTACGGCTTCGCCAGAAATCCATGTTGGCACTACTTCCAGCTGCTTGGGTGTTTCCTCCCTCCTCTGTTGGTTGCTGTTGTTGTGGTTCCATTTGTTGCGGGGTTTGGAGCTCCATTAGTTGCAGAGTTCGTGGCTCTTGGGTCATGGGGTGAGAGGATGTGAATATCGAGGAATACATGGTTTAGTGTTTGAGGGAGATTTTGTTAGAAGGATTGGAGTTGTTGAACTGGTGATTGGAGATCTGAGATTCTCAGAGGAAAGATGAAATCGAATCTTCAAATGGGAGAGAAGATCAGAAGAGAAGGATTGAAATTGATGAAGAAAGGATTTGAGTTTCGAGAGGAAGGCTGCAGAGTTTGAGAGAGAATGGCTGGGGAAAATTTCTTTTCTTTGGTGTGAACAGTTTTTCTCCAGGATGCACCTATTTATAGAACGAGGTGAGCAGATCTCCACCGTTGGATGAACGATCTCAGAATTTGAATCCACGCGTTGGATTAAAGTAGCCCCGAAACCCGGAAAAGCTGTTGGCGCGTGGAGAGCGTGTAAGGGGACCGAGGGAATCTCGAGGCGCTGTGGCAGACAGCTGTAGCCGAAAGCAGATTTGACTGCCGTAAATCACGGAAGGGATAAGCCGTGACACAAGTGGGCCGTACTTGGGCCTGTCTCGGATCAAGGCATCACTGTAGCTGTGGGTGGAGGCCTGATGGGCCGAGTTTCAGAAACAGTTTTGGACATGATGGGCCGAGTTTCTGAAACAGTTTTGGATGAGTTGGGCCGGATTTCTGTAACAGTTTTGGATACGTTGGGCTGGGTTTCTGCAACAGTCTTGGATGTTTTGGGCCGAATTGTTGAACAGTTGAAACAGTTGGTTTAAATAAAAGGATTGGTATGGATAATAACGTGAGCAGCCGTGCTCGAGGGGTTGAGTTTAAAGTTCGTGTACAAGAGGTCTGAGGTTCGAACCTCGCCTCTCGTTTATTTTTATTATGTTCGTTTATGACATAATAAGTATAAAATTTGTACACATTTTGTTAAGCACAACTTGTGCTTCAGTGGTTGGGAGAGAAGCATTAGTTTAGGGGGTCTGGAGTTCGAACCTTACCTCCTACAAATATTTTTGGATCCCGTATATGCTTGATATACGGACGCATATACGGTATGTACGGTATGCATACGTATATACGGTATGTACGGTATGCATACGTATATACGGTTTGTACGGTATGCATACGTATATACAGTTGTACGGTATGCATACGTATATACGGTCTGTACGGTATGCATACGTATATACGGTATGTACAATTTCATACCGTAACCGAGCTGGAAGTTGGTGGGCCGATTGGTAGGCCCAAATAGTAAGCCCAATTGTTCGGCCCGAATGGTAGGCCCAAATGTTACCCAAATTGGTTCGGGCCGGTTCGAAATGTGGATGGTTTGGTTTCTTTAGCCCAAATGGCCAGCCCTAGTGCTTAGCCCAAGGATTGAGCAAGCCCAAGTCATCATCACTGGGTGACATAATTTATTGGCGTGCTTTTGGGGATGATTTGTTTTGAGTGATGCATCTCTATGGTTGTGAAGAGTGGTGCATGCTTAAGTTTTACTATGGAGATTTACCGTGATGCTAATTGAGTAGCGAAACACTTTGTGGGAGTGTTTACTGTGCTTGTATGCCAGTACAGAGTGATGATCTAAGTGAAGATCTATGTGATGATCTATGTGAGGATCTATGAGATGATCCATGTGACGATTTTGTGTATGTGATGTGGAGTGTTGTTGAGCAGTTGTTGTGTGAGTTTACGTTTGTGATGAAAGGATTTAGTGGCCATAGGAATGTATTTTTATACAAAGAGCTGAGGCTTTGTAGATTACTATAGATTTGGAAAAGATGGGAGATTCTATGGTTAGGTCAACCTTAATCGAGAGGAATTGACTTACGCTTAAATTTCGGGACGAAATTCCTTTAAGGGGGGTAGATTGTAATACCCGGTCGATTTCTTTTAATCAAAGCAAAGCAGTATTGCTTACTTTCATGATTTCGCTGCTTTAACTTTAATGATTATGCTTGGGTTAACTGATTGAGTTGATCTTCATTGGCCGACACTCTCCCTCACTCACACCCTCTCTCTCTCTCACTCAAACTCTCACTCTCTTTCTCGTCCGAAATCCAACCGAAAACAGAGCAAAGGCTCTTCGGTCTCTCTCTACCTCCACTGGCCACCAAACGGCGTCGAACCACTTCCTTTTGCTTCGTCTCAGCCTTGCGCAGCTGCCAGAGGCAGCCTTGCACCGTGACACGGCCACCAGCGGCGGCGGGAAGCTCCGCCCGGTTTGAGCTCGTTTTGGAACCACGCTTGATATCTCAAGCTACCGGTCACCAATCCTCACCAAAATCCATCCACAAGCTCGCCTCAACTTCCTGAAGCTCCCAGAAGCAGCCTCACACGGCGGCGTGGCCCGTAGCAGTGGCTGCAAGTCAAACCCAACCAAGAACGAAACCGGAGCTATTGATCCGGATATCTCGAGCTACAGACCATCATTTCTTGTGATTCTTGAGCTGGTGAACTCAGATTGAAGTTCTGAACAACTTTCATGAAGGGATCGAAGCGAGAAATTGAAGTTTTTACGTCGGAATTCAAGCTCGCCGGATTCTAGAAATTTTCCGGCCACCGACGCTTTCGATCAAGATATCTCGAGCTGTAGAGCTTTGTTTTGAGTGATTCTTGAACCAGTGAGTTCGTCTTTAAGTTCTGAACAAGTCTCCTGAAGGAATCGAAGCGAAGGGAGGACATTTTTACGTTGATCGAAGCTTCGCCGGTTTCTGGTAAAATTCCGGCCACCTCGACTGTTTTAGGTAATTTCAACCACTTCCGGTCATTTTCAGCTTACATGGTAGTTATGAAAGTTGTCAAGCATGATGAGAGGAAGAAGAGCAGCCCGGCCCCGACACCATTGGTGGTGGTCGGCGGCGGCTCTGCCACTAACTCCGGCGGCCCTTTCCGGCCACCTCCGGGGATCAAAAATATGGTTTCTGTACATTTTCAGATTTTATATTTCAATACGATCATTTCGATATATTATACGCAATTTTTGGATATCGTATGATTAAGTTATGAATTTTTAAGTTTAGATCGATTTCGATCGTTAGATTTGTGATCTGTGAAGTTAGGACCGTCAGATGGACTTGTAGTTTTGATATGATGATCTTATGACTGTCCCAGTGGCTTTGTGCGGTCATGGGCGAAGATCCGACCGTTGGATCTTCGTATAAATGCAAAACAGTGATTAGGAAGGCGATCCGTGAGGATCCGACCGTTGGATCATCATTTAATTTCAATCCGACCGTTGGATTGTCGTTTGATTATGTTTTTGAGTTATTGGCTAAGTTAAGGTCATGTTTGATTAGGTGGTCGACGGTTTGATTTGGCGGACGATTCGTGAAATTGTATTTTGAGCTGTTAAGAAGACGCAGCGGGAATTTAGAGGTGAGTAAACCTCACGTGGTTCATATTACGAACCGAATAAATTTAATTACCTTATTTTGTCGTAATTGCGTGAAAATATTTATGAAATAAATATTTGTTTTAAAATCATATGGACTTGATCAACTACGGTCCATGGGTAAGTAAAATGATTTTTACTATACAAATGAATTTCTCGGTTTTATTGCATGTGAACTATAGTTGGTATTAGTGATTATCCCTGAGCGGATAATTACGTATATATATATTTACGTGATTATATGTGAATGGTGTGACATTGAAGAGTGTGGAATTGGGATGATTAAATTATTATGAATTGACATGTGACTTACCATATTTATATGTGATGAACATGATTGATGAGTTCTTGTTAATATTCATGATTTACATTGGAGGATGTATAGAGTTAGAGAATGTAGGGTTCTGAGGATGAGGTGTCCGAAGTTCGACGGTTAAGGATAACCGGAGTGTTTGTGTACTGAGGACGGGGATGTCCAAGGTGCGACGGTTTATTATTAACCGAAGTTGTGTGCTGAGGACGGGGATGTCCAAAGCGCGACGGTTTATTATTAACCGAAGTATATGGTGCTGAGGACGGGGATGTCCAAAGCGCGACGGTTATAGTGTTAACCGAAGTATTTTTGCCGTTGCTTGACCCTAGGCCAAGGTGTCAGAGGTAACGAGGCAGTTAGAGCTCTAACGTGTTATGGGATGGGACCAAAGTGGTGATAGTGTTGTGTGATAGGACCAAAGTGGTGATATTGAATTGGTTGACGTTTGCGTCGTGGATGTTGAGATTGTTGGTTGTGTTGTTGAGTTATAAGAATTGTAATTTAAAATCAACAGTTCTTTCTTGTTTACTCATACTGGCTGTAAAAAGCTTACCGGGTTTTGTGTTGTTGCAACTCCCGGTACACTATTCAAATTGTGTAGCGGGAAATCCTACAGGTCAGGAGAACCAGGACGGTGATCGGGCTGCTTAGAGTAGTGTTATGTGAATTACAGCATTATATTGTGAGGTTTGTTATGCTCATTTAGAGCTTTACGATTTTACTTTGTAAGAGTGAATTGTAATAATTAATTCGAGGTTTTTCGAGTTTTGTGTTGAGTGGCGAGTGGTGTGTTTGTTTCTGAGAAAAAAAAAAAATTTCAGAACGTTATTTGTATTAATTGTTTATTCATGTTCCGGATTTGAATTTATTATTCAAAATTCGGGGCGTGACAAGAGCGATAGAAGGAAGATAGGAGGTGGAGGCTAGGGTGCCGTTGAGAAGCTAGGTTGAGAGAAAAACTCTTCTAAATTTTGTTAGGTGTTGCTTCAATATTGTTGTTTAATTTTGGTAGCATACTTGTTAACTTTCACTACAACAGAGACATGTCTTAATTTGCATGATATTTTGGTTCAATTGGATGTAAAATAAATGTATGACAAACAACGTAGTATCATATCATAAATAATTCCATATAACACCATAATGCAATAGAATTTCACTAGTGCACAGGTACCATCACTAATGCAAACACCAATATATTTCAAAGTCAACTTAAAGTGGCATAGTAATTGTTTGACCATATATACTGAACTGGATTATCTAAGTCAGGTAAATTGAGCACATATAAAAATGTAAGGATATACCAAGAGATCGATCATATAACTTGATCATGTGACTTACTCTTTAGGGTTACTCTTCTTCATTACTCTCCTCGACGTCTTTGTTCATTAACTGTCTGGTCCAATTTTCAAATCCTGCTTTGCAATTGAACAACTCGATGGTGTTCTCTGGAAGCGGATGGGTGCCAAAGCTTATAATATCATCATTTGCATTGGGACGTACGTTGGGGTGGATAATGAATTTGGAGCATCGAATCACTGGTGTTAAACTCCATCGAAAATTAGCAAGTTTTTGTAGCGCAGAGTCCCCAAACGAAAGACAACTTATTAGGCTACTGGTCATCCTGCATTCCTATTTGCATCGGGATACACGGGTGGTGGTCTACGTTTTCCAAACTGGGAAGGCACTTGTCATCATTGTCAAGGCTTTCAACTGCGCTTCAAAGCCATTCACTCTGATCAATATTGAAAATGTATATCCAAAACAATAAAAAAATTCTCTCCCTAGGAGAAACTCTCTCTCTAGAGAAAACCCCTAGAGGACGTCGTGTCTGCCCTAATGCCTATCCGGCTGCACCTCGGCGCCGGCGATGACCTCTGGTCTAGCCGGTGCATGTTGGGTGAGGCCAGGCGGGTGGTTTGTTCCTGGGCTCGAGGGTTTGCATCAGACCGCATTTGGTTTCGTTTCTGTGGGTCGAAAGGAGTGGCTGAGTCGGGGAAGGTTGGGATCGGAGGAGGAGTTGGCTTCTGCTGGGTCGGAGCGGCGTCTGCTGGGAGTCAGTGGTTGGCCTACCGGAGTCGATGGAGCAGATCGAAGGTCGGTGGCGACCGATGGCTTCCTGAGACGATGGATCTGGATCCAATTGCATGTACTTGCTGGTGTTGGGTGGCTTGAGACGTCTGCAGGTGTCCAACGTTGGCTGGACGGCGATGGTGGCCCAATGCCGGGGGTGGGTAGGCGGTTTTGGCGGCAGGACGACGCAGCTGGTGATTTGGGCCAGGAAGGTTGGATACCGTGCTGGTGTGGGCTTTTGGGCTTGGATGCTGCTAGTAGGCCCGATCTGGGCTGGAGATGGGATTTGGGCTCACTTTGTGGGCCCAGCCCAAGCTATTATTTTATTTAATGTTTTTACTATAGGTTATTTAGTTGTTTGGCGCATTTTGCGAGCAATAAATCCCTACATTTGTTCTGTATGGCTAGTCGGGCTTTTCGCCTATGTGTGCACTCAAAGTGCCTTGTTTGCTCTAGGTAGGCGGCGAGTTTCTGGTTTCGTCAAATGGTCGCTACCTCCTAGTGGTAGGGTGAGACTAAGTGTTGTCGGATTTATCCTCCGGCGGCAACATAGTAGGAAAGCTGTGCGTATGGTAATTATGCTACGTTGTAATCAGCTTACATATCGAGTTATCTTTCCGTTATGTCACCGCTATATCAAAGCAAATAGAGTCACCAGTAGAGCGCTCTTTGCTCTAGTTGGTGCCTAGTTAAATACAGTTATTTGGTAGAGACTCGTGATAGTATTTTAGGATGTTCTCTAGATGCTTATTGTAATAAGGGGTTTAGGCTCAATGTTCCCCCCTTGTATTCGACAGTTTCATTAATTAAGGCTTGAGGGCAGCCGCACCAGCCCTTTATTCAAAAAAAAAAAAAATGTATATCCTGGGATCAACCTTCTCGCGAAATTGGTTGTGAGTTCCATAATAATTAACAATCGTTGAAGAGCACCACCTAGAATCAAAAAACTGGAGTGGACAGTGTCTCATCAGAGTTTATCAGGATCATAACAAGCCATGATGTGACCGGAGATGTAAAACGAAGTGAAGAAAAGGCAAACATCTTAAAATGTTTCAAAAACCAAGAGGCTCCGCGTTATTCGGAGAGGCGAAAACAGTTTTCTTTGGAAGCAGAGAAGAACCGAGTGTTCCCTTGTTCCGTCCGGCGGCGCGTCTTCGGACCTGTAGGTCAGGAGTCACAGTCCACCGGTGCAGGTTTGAGAAAGAGGGGAGGCTGGGATGGGGAGGAACGATGGAAGATTTATGGTGTTCTGCGGGGATGGGTACAACTGCCTCTTCGGGATGACGAAAATTCTATCCGCTTATGGCCACCGTCGTGGAAGCCTCGTGGAGGGCAAGGGAGATTTGGGTTGCGCTCCGGATCCGGAGGGAATCTAAGGGCGACGGAGATCCGGCCATTATTGCTGGGCTTTGATCCACGGAGGATTGTTTTGCCGGAAATGGCTTTGGCAGCGGACATATTCCACACTAGCGTGGTCCGGCTAATGGTGCAGGAAGTGGATCGCCGGCACGGTTGGTCGACGTTGGTGGTGGTATGAGTCCGATAGCACGTGGGGGAGGATGGAAGGGCAGTTGGGTCATGGGCCTTTGATATGTTGATGGGCTTTTCCTGGTGGGCTTGTGATCTAATATTATGTTTAGAAGGTTGTTTAAAGTTTAAGTGTATTTTCTGTACAATAAATCCCTACCACCTTTGGGTAGGGACATGTGGGCGATGTCCAGGTTTGCATACTTAGTATGCCTTGTCTGCCCTAGCGAGGTAGCGAATCATGCATTGGTTGCAACCTCTTGGTGGCGTGATGAAACGACGTGTCGTCGGTTTTATTTCCGATTGGTAGCATATTGGGAAAGCTATTACTTTATTGGTCTATGGCACTGCTTTAACTTTCCGATATGCCACCGTTATTGTAAAGCAAATGGAGTAGTCGGTACGACACTCTTTGCTATTAGGTGCATGTTTGAACTTTGAATACATTATTGTTGTAGAGACTCCTGTTATTATTCGGGAGGTCCCCCCCCCCCCCCCCCCCACATGTATTCATCCGTTTCATTAGTAAACGCCTGAGGGCAACCACATAGCCCTTATTTCAAAAAAAAAAAAAGTAAAAGAAAGAAAGAAAAAAAATATGGGACATTCATTTGAAGGGCAGACATGAAAAAAATAGAAGAAAAAAAATTTGTTGAATGAGAAAAGTTGAAAAGTAAAGGTAGAAGACGAAGGTAGCTAGCATTCCTTCTATAATGCTTAAGGGAAAGCCCATTGATAGCTTTGTAAAGAAAATCAAGAAAAGGGAGAAAAATAGCGACTGGTATTTCTAAATCGTACTACACAAGTAGGATGTACAAATTGATGACACGTGGTTTGGAATCAATGGTCAGTATGAGACATAAACTAACGAGATTAATATCTGATGTGGGATATTTTAGGCTTAGTTTGACATTGCTGTGCTATGAGCAGAAGTGCTTTTGGTTCTGCTGTGGCCAGAATTGCTTTTGGTATTGCTGTGAGGAGAAGTAGTTAAGTGTTTGGTAAACTATTTTTTAAAAATGCTGTGAAGAAAAATAATAATTAATATTAATTTTTAAAGATAATGAACATAACTGTTTTGAGATTGTGATAATCAACATAATTAAACATTCTTTTCATCTTTCTCTTTTTCTGGTCGAGAAACATACCCAGGAGTCAGAACCATTCTATTTTCTAATCACTCCCCAGCAACCATTTCAATTCATGAGTTACCAAGTGCAAATAACTATTGAAATTGCATGGTGCAAAATCACGAAAGCCTTACCCACTCAATTTGCTGGATAGAAATGGGATGAATTTTCAGATTGTTCAGAAAGGGAGAGAGAGAGGCAGAAGAAGATGCATGATCAATTAAATTGCAGACTTCGGGGAGCCGAGGCAGAGGGAGGAGAAGAGAGAGGTGAAGCTTTTGACTGTGGCGAGGAAGTCCCTCTCGATGACTTCGAGAGCTTTGAAAGTCTAAATGGTCTGGTTCAATGGGGGGTTTTGAGTCGAACCAGTGAGGATTGGCTTTGAGATTGGGGTCTGGGAGCTCGCTAGATACGGCGTCTCAGCTTGTCCTCCTCCGTCTTCTTCCCGCGGTCTCTATGGGTTTGTGTCCAAATTACTCAATCTTCAATGATTTTGCAGTCTCTATGGGTTTATGTCAAATTCTTGTTTTTCACCTTCTGTCTGCAGAAGCCATGTTGAAAAGCTACAAATTGTAGCTTCTGAAAACCTGCTGTTGGGAGAAGCTAGAGTGACCAAAAGCAGCTTTTTAAGATTTTACCAAACACCTTGGATTAAACCCAAAAGCACTTTTGGTTCCAAAAGCACCCTAGGAAGCAATACCAAACTAAGCCTAATACTGCTAACACTGGTAACTTTGTTATACGTTAACACATTGTAGAATTTTCCTTATATTCAAGCATCCACGTAGTTCGATCTACTTCATATTATTGCTACGCTGCAAGTATTTGACCTACAATGACCGTGATATCATCCCTCTTACCTCCAATGTGCTCGACTCCGGCCTTATGAGCCGCAATTGAAAAAGGAGTCAACCTTCCTGCATCCTCGGAGTTGCGTAAAGCCAGCCTCTCTGCTATGATCCATGCCAACATCTCCGGTTCCACAAAACCTTCTATGGTATTCTCCTCCAGAACTTTCTCTATTTCTCCCGGCGACACATTGTCAAGTAACCCATCTGTCCCAAGAACTATGACATCTCCCGGCCGAAGTACCCTAACTTTAATCTCAGTAGCCGATTGGGGAGTATATCCTGATCCTGTCCCTAATTGAAGAGGACAGTTAAAGTAACTCTGTCGAATTGGCGAAATGTACACACACTTCTTGTCTCTAAACAGCATGAAACCACTATCCCCAACATTCACAGCATGCAAGGTTCTACCTTCGTTACTAAGAGTGACGATGCAAGCTGTTGATGTCCCAGCAATATTCTTGGTGTTTCCGTAGGCTTCATGCAAGATTTGTATCGGATCGACATCAACATCTCCAGATTTTCTATGTTGGTTATGTACAGCCATGACTGAGTTGTCCATGAGCTTCCTTGCATACTCTCCAGCATCTACGCCATACGTAGCCCACCCGCCAACACCATCCGCAACACCAATGGTGTTCTCTTTTGCACAAATGAAGTGAGCGTCTTCGCCTAGTAGCGATCGATTTTCACTTTCTTTGGGCAAATAAAAAGACCCACAGACCATCTTCAGTGTGGTTCCTTCTTTTAATGGAGTTGGGTCGCTCTCTAGCTGTACCCAAATGATTTCGGCAACCCTAGGTATCTTCGAGAGCCAATTCATAACCCTAGGTATCTTCGAGAGCCAATTCATCTCTTGTTGATCAGCTTCAACCTTGTGCTTTCCTGTTTCTGTTTCTTTCTTTATGTATGGATAAATATTCTTAATTACTTGAGATACAAGACTCTACCCAAGTTTCTTGAACACTGTTTGATTGGAGCAGTTATGTGGTGAGCACCATATATAAGACTCTAGAAGTCGAATCCTTCTCGTATTTGAAAAGCGGTGGTTTGGGGAACAAGTCCGAATGAAATAAGGTTTCCTAATCAAATCATGAACAAACAGTAAGAGGCGTTTAATCGTAGTAGCTAGTAATAATATGCTCAAGTACGCGCTTTAATGGATAAAAATAGTAAGAGGCATTGTTTTAAGGGGAAATGGTAGCTACTAGCTAGTAATATGATCGAGTGCGTGGTGAGGATAGAACTCCATCCTTTGCATGAACATAATGAGGCAGCAAAAGGAAGAACGAGCAGTAATGAACCCAAGAGGGCGTGAAAGACTGGTGCCATACTGCCATATATGTTAGTTAATTCTCTGAAAGTGATTTGGGTTTTTGAATTCGTTTTACTATAGATTCTTGCACAGCATTTATAAGGGTCTGGAATTTAGGTACTGTTTAATTTGTAATGTCCCGTCTATTCCGGTTTTCTTGGATTTGGAGGGATGCGAGTGATGCAGATCGTTATGATGCTCCTATAATTTCACAAAAGTGAACAATATTAGTCATTGCCAAAAAATTGGTCATGAAAAGTACCAAGAAATATAATGGCAATTGGCG
Organism: Rosa rugosa; assembly: GCF_958449725.1. Lineage (NCBI taxonomy): Eukaryota > Viridiplantae > Streptophyta > Magnoliopsida > Rosales > Rosaceae > Rosa > Rosa rugosa. The sequence goes on along the minus strand of NC_084821.1, from coordinate 61,152,987 downwards.
TGAAAGATTTTCTACCTGTAATTTTGTGAAAGAAATAAATATACACCTCCCACCAAGTAATTACCTATAGCTATGTATGAATATGCTTTGAACGGTCCTAATAGAGTTACAATTTTGTTGTAAACCAAACCCAGTTTAGAGGATACCAGCACTTCCAGTCACTTATCTTCGTATTCAGGTTATCTATGAAAGATATCATGTGTGTCCTATCAGATAAGTTATAAACCCCAATCCTATCATGAGCATATATTTGTACTATAATCCGGATTCGGAAAATAAATGCAGTTTCCACTTCCCAGTCCAAAAAAACACCTCGTCTCTCACAATCGTTGAGTTATTTTATTAGCTTCATAGTGCCATCGAGGATCTGCCATGTCCAAAGATTATCTCTTCTTCAAGACTGTTCATCTCTATCCGGCCATTAGGTTTAGGACTAATTTTACAGACTTGAGCACCCAAAACGGAGCATTTTCAATTCATTTGCTAGATTCTTTAAAACAAGTAAAGATCTCACCTTTGGAAGACTTAAGACTTGATCAAGGGTGCATGGATCCTTCATGCACTTATGTCAAAGGGTGTTTCCAACTTCTACTTTCTTGCCATGGTAGTGATGGTACATCTTACTATTGCCTTGAGAAAGAACAACTAAATACTCGATACTTGTTGACCTACTAGTTGATTATGAATATTTGCATACACCTTCCCACTCCTCGCGGAACAGCACATTAAATTGAATGCCATAATCTCGGCATGCTTTCCAACTCCATCACTGGTCAGTTGGCCTGCAAAATGATATCCCGTGCCCTGCCATTGTTGCTACATTGCAATTAGAACTTGTCGGTCCTGAAGAAGCCACAAAGCCATGGATTTAGACCTGGCAGCATAATCCAAGCACCCATTGTTGTCTTCAAGAAGTAGGTTTTGTACTTGTGATCAGAAAGAGGCAACTGCTTGTCAAGGTAAGCATCAGTTATTATCATCCAGCGATCGACAAATACAGAGCAACAGTATATATCTTGAGGAATATATCTCTTTCAAAAACTCGAGTCTTGACTTGGATTATACAACATATAATTCCTTGTGACGATTAATGGAGATTAATTAGCAGATATCATCAGCCATGGAAATTGAGTAGCTAACCATTGCTATGCAAGAGGTACATATACAGCAGCAAAGTTTCCTAAATCAACTGGGGATAGCCGCGTTACTATCGTTTCGATAAATTCATGAGGAATGTGGGTCAAACTTGCAAAATGGTAGTAAAATGGGTCAACTTACAAGCAATTGCCAAACTTAATTTGTTCAGCTTTAGTATGAGGTTGCTGAAGCTAGTCTAAGACGTTAGAAGATGATACAATAGTTGCAATCTATTTTTGTAAACCATTTTTGTGCATTTTATTTATTATTTGATGAATTCTTTTAGTTCCATTTGACAAAATCAGCTCCGATACGAAAACAATTTATGGGATTGATTCCCATGAGGACAATTCCCTTGACACACAGGCATATAATCTCAAAAAGTTAAAAACAGAATAAGAAAGAAAAAAAAAAGTTCATGAAAACTCTGCTACAGCGATTGAGAAGATATTTTCAATCATAAACGATACAAAAGATTTTTTGGGTACAAAAGGGGTATATAAGTTGCTTGTACATATGAAATTCCTCAAATGAGGATTCCCCGTGCTTGTATTATTCTTATTCATAGACTTTGAAATGACAACTGATGGAAAGTACTGAAAGTCTGGAAAAGGGCTAGACCAAAGGAAAGATCAAGACAGTAAGCTCAATAGCGGTGTATAAGTTGCTTGTATGCATCTTTGTGCTTCTCGTAGTAGTCAAATTCTGCCTGCAGAAAGAATTAGGAAAAATACGAGTATTCGTCATTTGACAAACGGTATGCAAATATTTTCAACAATAAGAGAATTTATAGTTCAACAAACGGTATGCAAATCTTTTAGGAATAATATTTAAATCATACCTTGCGGACTCCCTTGATGGCAACCAATAGCTTTTCTCCAATGAACTCTTTGAAGAGATCATCTTCCTTTAATGCTTCTAATGACTCCAAAAGTGAAGTTGGTAACCTTTGTATTTCTCCTTCAAGGCTAGAAGGATTTGTATCTGTTAAATGACAAAATATCATAAAAATGTCAGCATACAGTAAAATATTCTTCCAAATTATCAAAAAGGTACACATTATGCATTAAAAAGACCACAACCTCAATTTTCTTCAATTGTCATGACCGAGTATATACTAAACTCATGACAAATCAATGCAGATAATGAAGAGAAGTAAAGAAGTTAATGTTGGAAAACATAATCAGTGACGAAAAAGTAGTTGTACTGTCAAAAGAACAAAGATTTTCATTTCCAGAAAATCTGTCGAACTGCATCATAATAGTAATCTAGTTCAGTGCAGATGACGCCTAGAGATTGAATAAGAATGCCCAAGAAGTGCTAGTGTTCAAGCTATAGAGAGAATGATCAATATATATATATATATATATGTGTGTGTGTGTACTATTAAGATTCCAAATGAATGATTACTACAAAATGTTGCTCACTTGCATAGAATGAGACTGACCAGAATCACCAATATGACTAATTAGAGCAATTTCAAGATCACATCTTATAGCAAGTCCATATTATCTAATGTTATGTAGTCTTACCAATAGGTTCAGGGAGACAAAGATGTCTCCTAAGACCATCAATGCCAGCAGCTAGTATTGCAGCCAAGCCCAAGTGTGGATTTGCACACCCATCAAATGACTTGATCTCAAAGTTGCTCACCAGACCAGCTTGAATTCCAGGTGGGCATGCAGTTCTTAATGGAGCTTCCCTGTTTTCTTTTCCCCAGCACTTGTATGCTCCACTCCAAGTATTAGGTTGTATCCGGTCATAACTACAAACATATAATATGATATATTATAATTAAGAGAAGATGATCCAATCAAAGAACTATTCAACTAGAATAACAGAAATGGGACAGTCTCACATATGATATTTCAGACTAAATTGTACACCCAAAATATTCTGGAAGCACAAACTTTACACATTTATATCCAGTCTAAGGTATTGATATTATATACGTTGTTCTACAAGTTTGTTTTTCAAGCTCTAAGAAGGTTTGGTAAAACTGATCCCTGAAAATGTAAAGACTCTAAATGAAAAGCTTGAGAAATTGGAAAAACAGGGTGACGAAAGTGGTATGTACAAGATGATATTACTATGCACTTGTAAGAACAAGGGAACAAGTGGCAGAGTCTGGCGGGAATGTGGGTACCTATTTGGAATTGGAGCTGTAAATGCCAAAATTGCTGGGAGATGATATAAAACCCCTGCCATAAATTCCTCCCCAACCTTGGACATTCCATGCTGCGAGGATCCACCAGATGCCATGAATACATTTTTGCCATTCTGCCACAAACTGAGATGTACATGGGCTCCAGAGCCAATCTCATCTAGCGCATACCTGCCCAAGAGACAACAAAGTTATGCAAAGCCTCTTACAATATGGAGCATGAAGACTAAAACAATATTTCCACGTAACTCATGAGGATGCAATTTTACAGACTGAGACATGTAAGAAATATTATTCACCAGAATTCCCAAATACAAAAATTATTTCAATCTAGTTGAAATGAACAGCTTATTGCAGTTATATATGTAGCTATGTATGGCAAAATTAAGAACCTACTTTGGGACAAAGGTTGCCAACAATCCGTGTTTCCTTGCAATGGCCCTAATAACTTCACGGGTATAAATCAAGTTGTCAGCAGCATGCTGGCAAGCTGTGTGCCCTAGAACCACCTCAAATTGACCTTTCCCACTTTCTGCATGTAACTACAGTTTGTAACAAGGATATAAAAGTAAGTAAAAATTAATGTAAAATCTTTTTTTTTTTTTTTTGTTGAACAAGAGAGAGAGAGAGAGAGATACTACTAAAGTTGGCTACTAGACAGATCAGACCTGTGTCCGTCTGTGTGTATGCATGTTTTATTTTTCTATTACAAAGTTGATCACACGTCCCTCAAGGGAATGTTCAAGCTATCAAGCATCAACTACATATACAGATATGCCTGGACCAAATAAAAAAATAAAAAATCTTGACAAACAATAGATCATGGAGAGAACTATATTTCAACAAGAAAAAGCTCAGTTCACCAAAAAATCGAGATCAAATAAAGAAACCCCTATAGATGTACATCCTTAGATAAGTCTTAGTCATGTGAAATGGTAGATTTTTACTAAATGCAGTACAAATTTTGAAAATGACAGCATTTGCTACCTGTGTCAATTTCAAACTGGAAGGATACTCTCTCCTTGGTTTTTTTCACCAAAGTTCAAGTTCGCATGGTTGTTTTAAGGATGCATAGACCTTAGAAGTTAGTAGGAACAATAACAAATGATAAAGACCGGATGGATATATAGCTCCAATAAGTTAGCCAAGGTGGATTAATTCAAAGGACAATTTTCTTCATACAAATATAAGAAGCAATCACAGCATGAGTTTTCTTCTGCACCTGTTCTACAGTAATATTCAAGGACTGGAGAGCAGCAAGAACTTCGTGAAACAAAGGGGAAGCAGCATCATATGATGATGGGGAACAGTAGGGTGTTGAGTCAAATGGTACCCATTCTTCTTTCCCGTCCCTGCGCAAGTTTTATTTGAGTACCACAAGTCACAATGTGTGCACAATGTCCAAATTACAAACTTACCTAGATATGGGAGTATCTCCTACCTTAGCACACTCTTCAAGAGAAAAAATTCATTTTCAAATCCTGCATTCATTACCTGCACAAATAGCATTTAAATTTGAATCCCACCTATTGACAAGTAACTCCCTATGACAACATGTGAGAGGGAATCCTTTCTATAGGAAATCCCTATGACCACTTTTTTTTATAGAATATACACCCCTAAGCCTCTCTTCTCAAGGGAATGAGACAAAAATAGCATTGAAGTTGATATCAAAGTAATAGGTACGCAAGATACAAACAATCTAACATACCAAATTAAATTCATCTTTCAATATTTTTGAAACCCTCCGTAAGGCCTCTCTTGGGCAGTATTCCCATGCTTCACCTGGTTTAAGATGCATGTTGGCCAAAACCATTTCCTCTTGTTCTACCCTGTCGAGGAAAATACTAATATTTAATAAAGTAGTCAAGAACCATGCTATCAGATTCAGGAGCAGTGCACTTCGTAAATGAAAGTTCATCCTCTATACCTGGAAAATATTGCATAATAATAAATTAAGTTTGTATAACTGATAAATTCAAGCATTTGAGCGTAGCTTGTTATCAACCTAAATACAATTTTAACAAAATCCATTGCAAAAGAAGAATTTTTGACTACTCATACAATTAAAAATAATAAGCTAAAAAGACAAATTGTTAATCATACTATCTCTAAACCCAAAAAATTTTACTTAAGCATATATACACAGTTTACCAAGAGAAGATATACTTTTCTGAAACCTCAATAAACCTGCTTAGTACCATGGAATTCTCCATTTAGTCGATAAATCAGGCATGAGTCTGATCTCACCCACTCCAGTCAAATTAGTCTCATCAGCTGGACCATCAGTGAAAGAAGTCATTCCCATGCAAGCAAAAGTCAAACCAATGCCATTTTTTGTAACGATGTCATTGAACCGCTTAGCAGGAACAACCTGAATCAATGATGAACAACAAATAAGTCAAATGAAATCAACATAATTAATCAGTTCAAATTCAAGCATACAAAGGCAGGGTAGTACATATGCAGGGTTGTGCATCTGGTATGCTTGCTATAGTGCTATAGAGTACGCTGACAATGAAATTGATGAAGCATAAATAGCAAGCAGTTTCACAAGCGATGTCCCAATATATATTAGTAAATTAAGCACGTGACTTTACTTGGTAGAAGGCAGAGTAGCATGAGGTGAATTTTTTTAGCTTAAAATAATTATTTGTTTTGTCTATGGAAAGCATAGGTGTTTTTCTGAATTCTGAATGCAAAATTTTACGGATAAGAAGCAACAGAAATACATCTATTTTAACAAAGAAACTGAAAATTAAAGGAACTCACACGACATCTTTGTTGTCCTGATGCATCAGCCCAGAAAACACGAACAAGTGAGACATGATTTTCCGAGTCATTACTCTTCACCTTCACAAAGTTAGAGGATACACTATTGGCTGGACCAGAAGATTTGACAGAACTATCAATTTTGTAAAACTGAACTGCATTTTGTGAAAAGATGTCTTTAACAGCCTCAATAGCTTCCGGAATTGAGAGATCACCATCAGCACAGGCATCACATAGAACTGAAAAGACAACGTCACGTGCCTTTTTTGCACCTGTCAATCACAAATATGTATGCGCCAATGCTCATAAGTATCTCTGTAGACTAAAATTATCATGATCAAGAGTAATGCAATGGTAAATTGATATTCACTTTAACAGACCTAAGTAGAAAGTTTCAGGAAATGCATATCCATCAGTGCTGAACATGACCTGCAAATGAATTACATCGGACATTTTTATAAGTGCAAAAGCATGTGCATGGCCATGTACATACAGAAGAAACATCTTTTCCCCTTACAACTCACTAGAAGACACTTCTAGAAAGTAGAAACAATAACATGGACAAGGTTCAGAAAATAATCTGGAGTCTATTAAGAAGAAGAATCACATATACCCTTGCTGTAGAGTATACTCGACATCTGCTTTTATTTCATACACTAATGCTTAACATCTTGTACAGTGGCGAAAACACTCTCTATGTGTCTTAGAATGCATATTTTCATTACTTAATCTTTCTTTCAGGCTTCGACTAAACATACTGTTACCTTCTTAATTGGAGCAAGCTCCAAAAGTTCTTTTAGTGAAGATACCATCCCGTGGACACTGAGCTTGGGTATAGCCAAGCCAAAGTCGAGGTAGACCTGTATGTGAAAACGCTTATCATCCTCAATGACCTGCCAGTTTACATTCAATGCCCAAAAGACTATTTTAATTCAACGAAACTGCAAATGTCACCTGGGGATAAACAGAGGCTAGATATGATGCTTCCTTTGAAAACGGGTAGGATGCATGTAAAAGAACAATGCGGCTTTTAGAAAATCTCTTGTCCTCAAGCACAGCCCGGAGATGAAGGGGATTGGATAGCCTCAAGTCCAAATCTTTGTCGCCAAAACTAGTTACAGGTCAAAAGTGTCAGTCAATTATATGCAAAGAACATACAACTTTGAACAATCACAGAATCATACAGATCACCTATAAACTTTTGCATCCTAGTTCAAAATAGGTTAGAGAAGTAGTACTAGTACTTCGAATCATAAAATTTGGTTGGCAACTCCTGAAAATGGATAAGCCTGTGAATCTATTTCCTTCACATTTCATTTCAACATTAGTGCATGTTTTTCTTAAATTGACCCCAAGTTTCTTACATGAAAGAAATAATCAGCTAATAGACAAAAAAAAAATTCCAGATGTTTCTATTGTATTAGCAGTAATCATTCCAACAATGCAAAAACCAATTTGATAATTGCAATACTCTCCATTACCCTGTGTGTATCTGCATTGGCAAGTCAAAAAGTAGAGCAACCTCCAAACTACGAGTGAAAATATAGTCGATAAAACTTTTATTTGATATGCGAACAGGCTTTCCAGCTGCAGAGATAGAATAATCAGCATATGTTCCAGTTAACACAGATAAAACAGCATCTAAATGCAGTACTCACCCTGTATAACCTCAGAAAGACCTTCCTCAACATCTTTCCTAGTGACATGTGTACTAATTTCCAGACCGCTGCGATATGCAGCTATACTTTTCAAGCCAAAAATGTTATCAGCAAATGTGGCATAGACGTTAAGAAAATCAACTCAACCGAGGAGTTCATTTTTATATCATTCTAGGAAAAGGTGACAGAAAATACAACACAACCTTAACTATAAGGATATGACTTCAACTTTCCAACAAATGCTTCAGTGAACACATCCAATGTCCAAGAAGATCCACCTGGCAACTCCTAAAAGAAACACAAAATAACAAAAAGTCAAAAATGAATATCACTTGTAGTCCAGACTCCACAAAATAAACCCCTCACAACCAGAGACCATAGATCCTCTGCTGCGCAAATGACACCTCAATTCGCAACTACGTACATATCCGAAAGAACATACAGGACCTGGTACACCATTCAATTACAACACGCGCAACCAGAAATTAAAATTCAATTTAACATTTAGAGTGAGCACATCAAAGGAGTCTCCACCTCACTAAGAATCTGCTCAGCCAGAGACTCAATCCTCAGAATTCTCCCAACCACAGGAGCGAAACTCCTATGCCAATCTATGTCATGCATTTTGTCCAGCCTCAGTCCATCATCAATAAGTAACGCAGTGATTCTCGCAGCCTCAAAGCATCTGGAGCTAATGGCCTCCAATCCGGCGACTCTCCGATGATCCTCAACCGCATCCAAGCACTTGTCACAGCCGTACAGCTCCGCAACCTCCTTCAAACTTCTCTGCAAACAATTTGACTCTTTGACTTGCGTTTGACCAATGGAATTTAATTGAGATCGAGAACTGAACTGACCTTGAAGGAGAGGGAATAGGGTGCGTAGGATAAGGCATCGGCGTTGGCTTCGGAGAAGGCACTGATGAAGGGGAAGGAGGAGTCGGTGGCGACGATGTTGTGGGCGTGGGCGTCGACTAGCTCCGCCTCCTCCACCGCCGTCCGCAGCGCCGTGAAATCCATCTCTCTCTCTCTGACTGTCGGTATACTGAAGCGGCAGCGTGGAGTCTAGGCTACCTCAATGGCTTTTAATCTCCAACCCTTGTAGCCAAAGCCAAAATGAAACTTGCTATCCAAGCTGATCATCTCCAGATTCTCCACAGAGGAAAAAGTAGATAGTCAAAATGACTCTTACGTCAAAAGGGATTCCAAAATGACCAAGGAAACGAAAGTCGTATTGGAGCTGTGGGGCGTGTCTATTTATTTAATTCAAAATGGAAGGCCAGATTGATTGGTACAAATAATGAAAAGTAAATATATAATGGGTTTTTATTGTGAATAGGGTCTGAATTTTTATGAATCGGACACACACAGTAGTACCCAAACTTTTAAAGTCTTTCTAAATTTATCCGGCAAAAATCTAAGTATACCCATCAATATATTTATTTTTAAATATCTTTATTTATGTCTAATTAAACACAGTAATTATTCCTAGAATACCCTCATAAAATATACCCAGCAACTGCTCTGCAGACGCTGTTCTACTTGTCGACTTCAACAATTTTGATTCAGCCATGATCCATTGAACACACTGATAAGTTACTTTCACATCTTTTTATTATCCAGTTCATCGCCGTCATGATTAAGGAGGTCGCTAAGATTATTCCTTCAACTGCCTATCGTGGATTCGTGGTCTAATTCAGTTTTCTATCTTCATCTCATTCCTTCAAAACTTCATTTACCAATTTGCCGGAAGAGAACGCACTCCACGCGCTTGAAACCTAGAGAACGCCATCTTCTGCCTGTGTCCCTGTCCGGCTGCGCCTCGGCGCTGGTGATGGCTTCTGGCCTAGCCGGCGCACGATGTGTGTGGCCTGACTGGTGTCCTGTTTCACGGGCGGTCTCGAGAGCTAGGTTCGGGAGGTGGGGTTTTGCTCTGTCTCTTTCGGTTGAAGGACGAGGCTGTGTTGTGGCGGTGGGCCGGGATCGGAGTGGGATCGGTGGGGGAGCGAGTCGGTGCGGCGATTTGTGGCTGTCCGTGGTCGGCAAGATGGGTTCAAGGGCTGGCTGGAGAAGATCGAAGGCTAGTTGGTAGGGATCGATGGTTTGGTGGACAGTTTGATGGTCGTGCTTCGACGCCGGATGTCGGGCTTCCCTTTTTCAGTTGGTGTCAGGTGGAGATCGTGGAGGTTGGAGCGGCCCTCAGATTGTCGGAGGACGACGGTGAGGTGACTGTTTGGACCCAAAATGAACATTTTGGCCTGACAAGGCACGTCTTGGAGAAATTGAGCCAATATCAGTGGCTCAAGCTATATATTGTCGACAAGCTCGAAATATATATTTAGAGGCTAAATAAAGCCTACTATGGAAGTATGACAAGTCAACTTTAGCATATTTTCCTACTTCGGCTAGGAAAAACCGAGCTAGACAAGGAAGGAGGGGTGGCAGACTAACCAAATGAAATCAAAATGTGCTGAAACTTTCCAGATCCATTCTAGACAGCCCAAGGATCATTTCTTATGAAGAGTGCAAGAGCTTTTGTTGAGTGGAAGGCCTTCAAACAATCAGCCCAATTTTCTACATAAGCAAAACTGGAAAACTGGACCTGTAAGAGGTCCAGCAGCATTTTCGGCCCAACCACATGGAATAAAAATATGAAAATTTGTCAGGATGATCTACACTCATAGTGGAACATTTCATATGAAGAAGTCGAAGGCATATAATGAAGTCTTGTTGGAGAAATAATTGAAGGAATAAAGGGGCAGAAACTGACCTAAAACCAGCTCAATATTCACATGTTCATGTTTCCTACCCACATGAAGAAAGCTAGATGCTTTTCTTCTTTTCCTTGGATATATTTTTCAAGACAATCTCTTTAATAGATCATCATCACTTTCATGTTTTTGCACCTTCATGTCTTGCTTTCATTTCATCATTTCTCTATCTTTTCCATATTTTACAAATCACTTTCATACTCCACTTTCATTATTTTTCTTCCACTCATCATTTCACTCTTCTTTTTCTTCCCTATATAAACACCTTCTCTTCTCATTCTAACAAACACATTCACATTCAACAACAACATCTCTAAGATGATCTAAGTTCTCTCTAGAGCAAACCTCTCTAAGAGCAACTCCTCTCCCTCTCTTTCTCTTTCTCTCTCTCTTACCGGTGATCACACTCCTAGTCCTAGTCTTCTCAGAAGCCGACTTTCAGTGTCACGAAACCCTCTGTCAACGTGCTTCGGTCCTAGTCTCCTCGGGAGCCGACGGTAGTGCCGCGACCACAACGATTACAGAACCAGCCAAGCAAGGGTAACGCCCTAGCAACCCAGCCAAGCTAAAGTCACGCTTTAGCAAGTTCTCCTCACTTCCCGGTGGTTCTCGCTCTGCTCGATCTACAACATCGAGTATCGATTTGGTGATTTTCAAGAAGCTCAGCAAAAGTCCTCACCACGAGGCACAAAGAATCCCACGATGAGGTTGGTGCTCTCCTCGTCCACAATTGCTTGAAAAGAAGTCAGGTCAAGGGACATCCCCGACGACCGCACCCGAACGGTGCTGGCACGCCCGCGCAAGAAAAGAGACTGTTGACCAGCTGCAGCAAAATTGGAGCCAAACATTTTGGCACGCCCAGTGGGACAAGGTTAGAATTTTTTCTTTTGAAGACATTCAACCACCGGGCTTCAAAACAAACATTTTGGCACGCCCAGTGGGACAGAGCTGTAAATCACACCACATTCAACCACCGGGCTTCAAGCCAAACATTTTGGCACGCCCAGTGGGACAAGGTTAGAATTTTTTTTCTCTTGAAGACATTCAACCACCGGGCTTCAAAGCCAAACATTTTGGCAAACCCGGTGGGACAAGGTTAGAAATTTTTCTCTTGAAGCACATTCAACCACCGGGCTTCAAAACAAACATTTTGGCACGCCCAGTGGGACTACACTAGAGTCTTTTTGCATTTGTTCGCCATCATTGAGATGCTAGGGGAAAATCTTTACCAAAAGAAATTCCTAAAGTAAATAGATGGTCAATGTTGCCACCACTGGCGATACTGCCATTAATGATGAGTTTATGCCTATTCCCATCCCAGAGGGGGCAAGCATTGATGAACAGCTCGCGATCATCATGGCCAACATCGAGAGGAATAAAGAAAAGCAAGCCAGGGACATGGCCATTTTGATCGCAAAAACAAAGCAGAGGTTTCGCGATTGGGACCTAGAAATTGAGCAGAACGCTCGAGAAGAGGTCGTTTATGAGACTAACTTGCCTATAGGTGGCAATCAACCTAAGGGTCTCACTGGTGAGTCACAGCCTTACACAGAGGCTGTGCATGGAAAAGGTCATCAACAAGATTGTTCTTCTGACAATACAATTGTCGCTGAACAAATATCTGATTTCTCCACTGATCAAGCCAAATACGTGGCTACTGATCAGATGCATGGGGGGCAAGATGGAGCCCATGTTCATTCTGTTGATCACCAAAAGGAATTTCTTAAAAATTCTAATAGCCAAGCGGTGATTAAATATGATCTAGGCGACCTAATTGTTGTTTTTGAGGCTCTTGATCATGAGAATTCAAACCAACAAGTGGTCGTCTATAATGGCCAATCTGTGGCTAATTCTATGCCAACAAAGATACTTGGGGGGCAAGATTACTCCTCCTACGAGCCAAATTGCTTCCAATTATTCGACGAGAAGTATCTTTGTTCTTTTCCTACAAGCTCTCACAGGAGAGATTTTTACCCTACAAATTTTGATACATCAGAGCTTGGAATGAAGCATAGATGGCCTCCCCCGTGGTCTTCTAGAGGTTAGCCAAACATGGTGATGCTAGCTTCTTTCTTTCTTTGCTTTTAATTTTCTGTTAATTTTTTCGTTTCTAGTGAATTTGGTAAGGGGTTGTGAATCATAACGGAATAGGTGAAGTCTCTTTTGTTAATATTGGCCTAAACTCCTTATTGGTGCCTAGTTCAGGTCCCTTAAGGTTAAGGGCGGCTTTTATTAACACTTGTTGAACTGTCTTCACACTTATGACCTTTCTTATCTTAGTAAGTATAGCCTATGTGAAATGGTGTCTAGAAAGGGGACAACGTTCATGACAGGTTCTTGAATCCAGAAGTGCGTGCAAATGGGCCTAAACCACTATGTGGGAGTAGCTCATGCCAAAATGGATTCTGCCTCTCTTGTTCGCCCTCCCCCACCTGGCCATTTCAGTAAGGTTGCCCAAAGGATTTGAAAGAAAATTTGTGTCTAGACGACTATACTTGGGCCGCATGTCTAAACCTTGATTCACATTGTCTTATTAAATTCAACTACTTATAAAAAAAATAATAATAAAAAAAAAAAAAGGGACTAGCAGCATGTGAGGAGCGATTTTTTGAGGAGTTAGCTATTATTAGAGGATTAATAGCATGTGGGGAAACCGAACAGTTTCCGAGGAGGTAACTGTTCTTTTCACGAGATTATTTTTCATGACTGATGTTTTTCAACGAGTGATTAATGCCTTAAATCTCGGAAAAGAAGGGATTATTGACGTGTAAGGAGACCGAACAGTTTTCGAGGGGGCCTACAGAGATTGGCCCATGAAGCTCAATTTCAAGCAAAGTTCCTCCACGCGGAGATTCGCCCCAATAGCACTAGCTTCGGCCTGAGTGGCCCGTTCTCTGAGATGGGCCAGGTTGCGGCCCATTTCTTCAGAAGCAGCCAGAGGTTCATCGAGTTGGGCTTCTTCTGTAGCAATCGCGTTTTCAACAAAGGCTAAACCTGTATGGAGGTCCTCGATCCGAAGTTTGAAGTCGGACCTTTGGATTTGTAGTTCCCGCAGGCGGTTGGTTCGCTCATTTAAAATACCGCGAGAGATGTCCATTTCTCGAGAGAGGCTATTCAAAGCCTCTCGAGTGTCGTGAGCCTGGGCGTTCGCGGCCGGTTGACGTTGGTGGGCCTCACCAAGTTCATTCAGCAGATCGTCAATGGCACTAAATTGCTGCAGGGTCAATGCCTTCTCCTGGCAAAGATACCTTAGGGCTTCAAAGACTCGCGAGAGGATGTCAGTCTCCAATACCTGAGGACCCAGATGTTCGTGAAGCACCATCTTAGCCTCATCCACAGCAGAAGGAGGAGTTACCTCTAACACCCTCATCAATCTCTCGAATCTGGTAGGAGGCGGCGGAGGCGCCACAGGATCACGAACCACCAATGCAAAAGGGTGGACAACTTCCTCAGTTTCTTCATCTTCAATAGGTTGGTCTGTCCCTTCAGCCGCGGGAGAATCTGGAAACTCAACTCGCGGCTCACCATGGGCAAGTGGAGTAGATTCAAGCACAGGGCCCTCGGCTTCGACGGTTGTCTCATTTATTCTCAAGACTTGGGGGGCACCACCACCGTCAGTATCATTTTTCATCTCTTGGGCGACTGTCCGACTGATAGGACCCTCAACGTTTGTAGCCACCTCCTCGGTACAAACAGAATCCTGGTTAGATTCAGAAATGTCAGAGAGTGGGGTTGGATCAAAAGGGAAATGGAAAGCATTGGCCAACAGTGGCTTACCTCTCGAGTTGTCGGGTCAATATCTGGTACGTGGTCACCAAGAGGAAGAGGCCTCACTTCATTCACCTCTTGGACCTTTAGTGCCGCGAGAATCTCTGTCGTCATCAGTTCCTCATAAGCGGCAGAATCCTCAGAGTGGCTTTCCACACTTTCATGCTCCGAGGAGTCGTCATCGGAGATCGTTATTAGAATGGTAGGACCTTGCAGATGCTCTGTAGATGTGGGAGACGGAAAAGGCGCCACGGGGTTAGTTGATGCTTGAACTAGCGAGAGAGTTGGCTTTTTTGCAGTGGCTGAGGGTCCAGCCTCGCTCAGGCGAGAGGGATTAGTGGTCCTTTGACGGACCTGTCAAAAGATACATAGTGAAGATCCTGCCCAGATTCTAAAATTTAAAAAGGATAAGACGGGGTCGGAGTTTACCAATCGCATTCCCAGAGGTTCGTCATCTTCAAAACTCTCTTCGACGAATTGAGCTCGATCGCGTTTGCAAGCAAAGACAGCAGTGGCCTGTACGAGAAAAGAGTCATAACTCAAAAAGAGGGGAAGCACCAAATATACAAGTTTGGGATCATTCTTAACTAAATTACCTCAGCGGGATCTTCATCATGCGAAAACTCTCCCTCAGAAGTCTCCTCTGCTATTGCCTTTTGTTTCCCCGCCTGAACAGAGGCTATCCTGCTCCAGGTAGTTTGCTGCAAAACACACTCAGGAATAAGAGCGAGAAAATCAACACAAGAAAAAAGAATGGTGAAGAAAGACAAAAACTTACTGTTGCCCTAGGCTCGTGGATTTGTATCCCTGGACGCGATGAGCGAGAAGGTAGAATAGGTCGCGGGGGTTGTGCTGCAGGGTTGGAGAAGCGCTCAAGAATCTTGCGGTCCTCCGGACCAGGACTACTCATGCCACGAAAGATCAGGACGAAGAGTTCGTCATGTGGCAGGTCCCAACAGTTCACGGACACTTCTTTCCACCAATCAGCATAATCATCGTCGACATCGTTGAGGGGGTACAGCGCTCTGACCCAAGGGGGAATCACTATCAAAGTAAACTGACTCTGAAAGGGGGCAGACCCAGGTGGGGATAATCTCCGCCAAGAGGTGTAGTAATTGGCAGAATCAACCAGAGGCCAGGGTACCAACTGGGCCAACCCAAATTGGCGAGCAAAATGGTTAGGGGCATAGAGCTCATAACTTACGCGTTCAGTGGCAAGACGAATATCCAAGCAGGAGATGGCGCGACGAAAGGTCAGGAAGGCTCTTTCGCTATGATCCCGTCCACTGGGCAGAAAGCCATCATCAAGGGGAGGAGGGAATCGCCTAGAAAGGACCATTTTTGGGTCCGGCATCTCTCCCAGCAAGTACAAGTAAATAAAACACTCGGAGTAGGGTGGAGCTCGATACCTTACGTTGCGGCAAAGCCAGTTCCCCAAAAGGGAATCAACTGGAGGTTCCTTTGGAATATCACCGCGACGGAAGAGAGGGAAATAAATCTGCAGCCAAAAGGCAAGGATCCAGAAGGGGCCACTAATTTCGGTATCAAATGGGCGCATTACGGCTCTATAAAGGGAGCGATATAACGCACCCAATACAGGTTGCCCAAGGCCAACGCAAATACCATTGTAGAGAGCAGTGGCCAGAGAATTCCAAGGTCCAGTAGGTTTGTTGGAAGAAGTGCAAAAGATAAATTTGCAAAGCCAGAATTCCAGGAATGCGATACCTCCTGTATGGTCACGCCGAGTGCAGTAATATTCGCGCCAGGATGGGTAGGATCTGCTGTGATGCCCTCGACCAGCCATATCCATTCTCAAAGAAAATTGAGTGCCATCAAACTGACCATGCACATAGGGGTCAAAGTCAATGGGCAACCCCGTGATGGTAAGAACATCCAGCAGAGTTATGCTCATTTGCCCAAACCGGAAATCGAATGTATTGCTGGAGGTGTTCCAGAAGCAAAGAGCGGCAGCTAGCGGTGCAGGGCTAGTATTATTGGGAAGACAGAAGCATAGATCGATGGTTTGGGTGATACCCACCGCATCCCATAGGGCCAAATCTCTCGCTCGGACCTCCTGATACCAAATATTTTCCTCGGGAGCGACGGTAGGCCAGTAGCCCACTTTCCTCCTTGGTCCCCAACTGCTAAAATCACCAGGCACCTGCCGAAGAGCCGCTATGGGACGGCGGATGGGAAGCCCATAATAGGCCATAGCATCATCTGGCAAACGATCGCGAGGTGTGGGATCCAGACTCGCTTGACTATCACCGCCACCAAAGCCCATCAGTCGACTTCTCTCCTCTCCGTTCTGACTTCTACATCGAACACTCATGTTAGTTCGCCAGGCGAATGCGGCTTTCTCAATGATTTCATCTGCCTGATCGATAACGAATGGTTTCTTGGATGCCATTTCTAGGTCGCAAGGAATACTTCTCCAATACGCTTTGATTTATAGCTCAAATATGTTTGGAGATTAATTTATTAGCTGGGCCAGTGAGTGGCCCTAGTTGATAATTAATGAGTCATTATTCCATCTTGAGAATCGCATCTAAGGCGACAGTGAAGATACTTCTCCAATACGCTTTGATTTATAGCTCAAATATGTTTGAAGATTAATTTATTAGCTGGGCCAGTAAGTGGCCCTAGTTGATAATTAATGAGTCATTATTCCATCTTGAGAATCGCATCTAAGGCGACAGTGAAGATATTCCACATTTTCCTACCACCGCAGGGCCAGCATAGTGGCCTGATGTTTTTTAAAACATGATTAAAACCGATGCGGTTTTAGATGCTAAAGTTGCAGCAAAATATGGTGGTTTCAATTGGTCACACGTCATGATGACGATAGCCATGATCCAATCATCCTCTTTGGCATAAGACTCGCGAAGGATTAAATGAAAGCAAACAGTTTGCTATTTTGCATCTTATTTCGCCAAGTACTATAGGCCTTGATCTAGCCAGGAAAGCGGCTCCAACACCTACATTTGAAAAAATCAACAGAGAGCCAGCAAACAAGGTAGATACTTGTTGCTATACACATGGCGAAGCTACCACCAAGGAAGAGAAGGATCCTCATTCGCGATCAAAAGCAGTCTCCTTCGCATGGGGGGCACGCTAAAGTTTTGATTGCCTACAACCTGCCCAAGTTTCGCTAGATCCATGGGGGCAATAAAGTTGACAAATGAAGCGTCAGTTCATGCCAAAGGCAATTCAGTAGTGGCATTCAAGCTTTATGGCCTATTTAGAGGCCTATATGGAAACAGTCAAGCCAATACAAGTGGCTTTGGAACAACGACTTTGAAGCAACGACATTATAAGAGTAGTGTTGATTCAAGACCTCTTTAGTCAAGACGAGGACCTTTGACTTCGAGGTCTGGGGGGCAATGTTTGGACCCAAAATGAACATTTTGGCCTGACAAGGCACGTCTTGGAGAAATTGAGCCAATATCAGTGGCTCAAGCTATATATTGTCGACAAGCTCGAAATATATATTTAGAGGCTAAATAAAGCCTACTATGGAAGTATGACAAGTCAACTTTAGCATATTTTCCTACTTCGGCTAGGAAAAACCGAGCTAGACAAGGAAGGAGGGGTGGCAGACTAACCAAATGAAATCGAAATGTGCTGAAACTTTCCAGATCCATTCTAGACAGCCCAAGGATCATTTCTTATGAAGAGTGCAAGAGCTTTTGTTGAGTGGAAGGCCTTCAAACAATCAGCCCAATTTTCTACATAAGCAAAACTGGAAAACTGGACCTGTAAGAGGTCCAGCAGCATTTTCGGCCCAACCACATGGAATAAAAATCTGAAAATTTGTCAGGATGATCTACACTCATAGTGGAACATTTCATATGAAGAAGTCGAAGGCATATAATGAAGTCTTGTTGGAGAAATAATTGAAGGAATAAAGGGGCAGAAACTGACCTAAAACCAGCTCAATATTCACATGTTCATGTTTCCTACCCACATGAAGAAAGCTAGATGCTTTTCTTCTTTTCCTTGGATATATTTTTCAAGACAATCTCTTTAATAGATCATCATCACTTCCATGTTTTTGCACCTTCATGCCTTGCTTTCATTTCATCATTTCTCTATCTTTTCCATATTTTACAAATCACTTTCATACTCCACTTTCATTATTTTTCTTCCACTCATCATTTCACTCTTCTTTTTCTTCCCTATATAAACACCTTCTCTTCTCATTCTAACAAACACATTCACATTCAACAACAACATCTCTAAGATGATCTAAGTTCTCTCTAGAGCAAACCTCTCTAAGAGCAACTCCTCTCCCTCTCTTTCTCTTTCTCTTTCTCTTTCTCTTACCGGTGATCACACTCCTAGTCCTAGTCTTCTCAGAAGCCGACTTTCAGTGTCACGAAACCCTCTGTCAACGTGCTTCGGTCCTAGTCTCCTCGGGAGCCGACGGTAGTGCCGCGACCACAAAGGTTACAGAACCAGCCAAGCAAGGGTAACGCCCTAGCAACCCAGCCAAGCTAAAGTCACGCTTTAGCAAGTTCTCCTCACTTCCCGGTGGTTCTCGCTCTGCTCGATCTACAACATCGAGTATCGATTTGGTGATTTTCAAGAAGCTCAGCAAAAGTCCTCACCACGAGGCACAAAGAATCCCACGACGAGGTTGGTGCTCTCCTCGTCCACAATTGCTTGAAAAGAAGTCAGGTCAAGGGACATCCCCGACGACCGCACCCGAACGGTGCTGGCACGCCCGCGCAAGAAAAGAGACTGTTGACCAGCTGCAGCAAAATTGGAGCCAAACAGTGACGATGGCCAGGCTCCGGTGGAGGGGAGGCACGATCGGTGGCGGGGCAACGCAGCAGCTGACTTGGGCCGGGAGAGTTGGTCACGACCCACTTGCTGATCTGGTTTCTTGGGCTGGGATTCTGCATATGGGCCCGATCTGGTTTCTTGGGGGTTGGGTTCACTTCGTGGGCCCTGCCTCAGGTTTTATTTTATTCATAGTTGTTATTTACTTATGTTGTTTAGTTTATTTGCGCTTATTGCGAGTAATAAGTCTCTACACAATATGTGTAGGGTTAGTCTGGCTTTGTCCCTGTGTGTGCACTCAAAGTGTCTTGTCTGCTCTGGGTAGGCGGCGAGTTCCTTGCTTTGTCAAATGGTCGCTACCTCCTAGTGGCAGGGTGAAGCTACGTGTCGTCGGATTTATCTTCCGGCGGCAACATAGTAGGAAAGCTGTGAGTATGGTACTTATGCTACGTTGTAATCGAGTTACATATCGAGTTATCTTTCCGTTATGTCACCGCTATGTCGAAGCAAATAGAGTCGCCAGTAGAGCGCTCTTTGCTAGTTGGTGCCTTGTTGAATACAGTTATTTGGTAGAGACTCATGATAGGATTTCAGGATGTTCTCTATATGCTTATTGTAATCAGGGGTTTAGGTTTAATGTCCCCCCCTTGTATTCAATAGTTTCATTAATCAAGGCTTGAGGGCAGCCGCACCAGCCCTTTATTCAAAAAAAAAAAACTTCATTTACCAATCGAGTCGACATGAGCACAAATAATTAAGTTTCCGCAAATTTTTGATGTTTCACTCAAATCAAAATTCAAAGCTTCTCCATCAATTTAAAATATTCAATACAAAAGAGAAAAACAAAATCACTTCACACTTCATTTTTGTCTAATCTGGGCAAGCCATTCAAAGTCCTTACTGATTGAGAAAGTTGCTTTACTTCATTCACTTCACTTTTAATAGTGCTTTTATTATAAACTTGTCGTTGGGATTGAAAACTTCAAATAGGAACTGGGGGATTGATGGAGATACCAGTTATAAAGAGCTGGGCAGGTTTTGTTTGTCAATTAGTTTCTTTTTGCTGGGTATATCGTTTTCAAGAGGGGAATATTTTGGAGAAATCAGTTTGTTTACTTTAATTATTTAGAAATAATATTTATTGCTGGATTTATTTAGATTTTTGCTTGATACATTTAGAAAAACTCAACTTTTAAAGTGATCAATTAGATACCTAGACTCTAAAAATTATACCACTCAGATACCTCTGTTAGGGCAACTCCAACCATTGGGTGCCATACCAGAACTGAGCTAAAAATGAGACTTTTCATCTCCAACGGGCCAATTTAGGGGGATCTGGTTCTGGAATTATAGGACTTGGCCCTAAACCAAGTCTCATATATGAGACTTTTTCAGAACCGAGACCCGTGTACAGTGTATTGGGGCCACAAGTTGGGCTGTGGCAGCCCAAGGCCGGACGAAACGCGCGAGAGAAGAAGAAGATGGTGACGCTGGGCTGGAGGGAAGAAAAGGGATGAACGCGCGCGTGGTGCGTTGGAGGAAGAAGAAGACTGCAAATCAGCTGCTGCTGTGGGCCCCGCCTGACGATGCTGTCCCCTGCCGACCGTTTTGTACTGTGCAATGGTCACGAGAAGGACAGCTCAGATCTGTCCATTTTGAATATGGACGGCTCTGATGTCGTCCTAATATTTTTTTTTTTTTTTTTACTATAACGGATATATATTTAATCCAAGGGCTCAGATTGGAGGAGAAAAAATGATCAATGGCTCTTGTTAAATTGAGGATGATTAATTCCATTTTTAACTGAAAAATTAAAAAAATTTATCAGAAAATAGGGAAAAAAATATATACCCGTTGGAATAGTAAATATTAGGAAATTCTATAAATACCAATTCATTCTTTCCTAATTCCTCACACCAAACATCCTCCATTTCGTTCAAAATTATTCATTTATTTTGCCATATTGTTGTTCTTAAATTTTGTTTCTCTTGGAAAAAATGGCTCCTAGAAAGGATTCTTGGAGGCACAATGAAGAAGTTATTCTTTGCCAAGCTTGGATCACCGTTGGTGGTGATAGTGCTGTCGGAACCGATCAAACGTCGGATTTATTATGGAATCGTATTGCAGAGGAGTACAATGCACACAAACCGGCGGATTGTGTAACTAAAACACCTTCTAGTTGTAAGGCTCGTTGGAAAAAAATCAGTCCAGCATGTATGAAGTGGCGGCAAGCTCTTAACAAGGTCGAGACTTTTCAACGACGAAGCGGTGAAAATATGGAGGACGAGGTAATTTATTTATTTGTCATGTAGTTGTGAAAAGTTAAATGTTGTTATATAGTTTATTACTCGATTTATATTAAGCTGTCTATTTTTGTTCTAATATTTTATTTACTTAATATTGTATGTAGCTCATGAATGTTAAGTCGACATACTACGACATGGAAGGTAAAGATTTCTTGTTTGAGCATTGTTGGGTTTACTTGAAAAATACAGAAAAATTTGGTCATATGCCAACAATGGAAAATACCAACCACAGTGTTCGTACTCCTATCGACTTGGACGACAGTGGAACACCGAAAAATGAGGAGGGTGCCACTTCATCAAGGAAGGCACGTCCTAAAGGACAGAAAGCTCAGAAGCTAGCTAAGAAAAAAGGCTCCCAACAGGATGCGGGTGACCTACGAAAGCAAATGCAACAATTTCAAGAACAATGTGAGCGCGAGTACCAACAAAGGCAACAACAATTTGAGGAAGGTCAACTAATTGAGCAACGCGCTGAAGATGCCCGCACGATGATGGTGGATCCATCAATATTTACTCCAAGAAAGAGGAGTTATTGGGAGAGGAAGCAACAACAGATAATTGATAAGGAGACAGGAAACTCAAGCATCCCAGAACAATCTCAAGATCCTACACCCCCGGAAGGAGACGACACAAGCTTAGCCACTTATGATCCAGTTCATGAGACATCTTGGATGTAATCAATATTAGTTTATATTATTGTGGTTGTTGTTGCTATTTGTTAATTGCTTTGAAGTTTATATCATCTTCGTAATAAAGCGACGCAATAATTGATTTAGTTGTTGCGGATTGAGATCAACATCGGTGTCAATTACTGGTCTAGCATATATCTCTGCTTTCCTTGGTCTGGTTGGGATATCATCCGGATCAAATGGCTCTGCTGCATCTTCATCATGTTCATCTTCAACAATCATATTGTGCAAGATAATACATGTCATCATGATGTATTGAAGGTTCTCTTTACTCCACCCACGAGCTGGTCCTCTTATGATTGCCCAACGAGCTTGGAGAATACCAAATGCTCTCTCCACATCTTTTCTGTATGCTTCCTGCATCCTTGAGAAATGTTGTGTCTGCGGACTCCTTGGGTTTCTAATTGCTTGTACGAATGACCCCCATTTAGGATATATGCCATCAACTAGGTAATAAGTTTGGCCATAGTG
This sequence comes from Rosa rugosa, assembly GCF_958449725.1. Taxonomy (NCBI): domain Eukaryota; kingdom Viridiplantae; phylum Streptophyta; class Magnoliopsida; order Rosales; family Rosaceae; genus Rosa; species Rosa rugosa. Next base: position 61,130,467 of record NC_084821.1, on the reverse strand, counting down.
CCTATTACTTACCTGGTAGCTCACTTCAGGGGTTTCACCAAGGCATGCCTCATTGAACAACGGTGAACATCCAAGGACGTTAATATCATTTAGGGAACCTGGAAGTCCGAAGAATGCGTGCCAAATCCAAGTATCGTAGGAGGCCACCGCTTCCAAGATGATTGTCGGCTTCCCCTTGTAGCCAGTATACTGCCCTGCCCATCCGCTGGGGCAATTTTTCCACTGCCAGTGCATACAATCAAGGCTCCCGATCATCCCCGGGAATTCCCTTTCTGCAGCTTTGTCGAGTAGCCGTCGCAAATCTGCCGGTGTTGGTTGGCGGAGGTAAGTCTCATGGTACACATTCCAGATTGCTTTCGTGAAGTGCTCAAAAATCTCAATAGCAGTGGACTTCGCAATATCTAGGTAATCATCACAGAAGTCAGCTGTGATGCCATACGCGAGCATCCTCATGGCGCATGTAAGCTTTTGTTCAGTGGACAAGCTGACTCTCCCAGTAGCATCTCTTGTCTGAACAAAATATGGGTCGTAGTTGGCCACGTCGTGCATCATCCTGTCAAAGACCCAAGGTTGCATTCTATATCGCCTACGAAATATGTTTGGTTCATACCTACACGGATCCGTGAAGTATTGAGCTTTGAGTCGAAGATCCATAATCTCTCGATCCCTGGCCTTATAAGTACGACCTTCCGAGGAACCACCCCATTGTGAATCCTCATCTTCCAGCTCTTGGATTTGCAAGGAAGCGGCAGACATCATCATGGCTCTTCGACGGTTTCTCGTGACGGCCTCTTCTTGATCTTTCTGCAACCATTTCGTCAAACGATTCATTGCAGAAACGGTTTGACAAAATCAAAACGAAAAGAATATGGAGATTTGTAGGCTTCAGATATGAGAAGGTTTATGAATTTGTGAGAGATGAGGATGACAATGACCTCATATTTATGGACGGTTTGAAATGATATCATCAAATAAGATATGAGTACACGTGGCGGTCAAAGACTCAACCGAAATTTGGACGGCCAATTAGGGATTGACACGTGGCTCATGAAATCACATCCAAATTCGGTTGTTTGTCATATATGCCGACACAACACATCAAAATATCTTCTAAATAGTTCGCTCGTTTGTCATACATGCCGACACAACACGACAAAAATATTTATTATGAATTTTTTTAAAAAAAAATAATAATTAAATGATAAGAATAATTTTTACATTTTATGATAAAAATTAAAATTAAGATTTTTACCTTATTTAATTAAATTAACATATTTTTAATCTAATATTCATAAACATTATAATCATATACTATTTTAATCAAGAATAGTGAAAATAACACCCCCATATAACACCTCATTGTTGGAGATGAGAATGAGTCTTATATGAATAGTACAACAAGGGGGTGCTAAAATGAGAATAGCACCCCCAAATAGAACCTCCTTGTTGGAGTTGCTGATAGCAGCATTTTAATGTGGTATTTTAATAGTTAATTCCTCACATTTTGCTTAGTTAATTCCTTAACGAATCGATTTTTAACTTAATTTCTATTTTTTTAGGTACATTGGAGTAGATGATGATGAAATGAGCATTAGGTCCATAATTACCTATAAATGATGGAGAAAAATGGAAATGTACTAAAAGGTCAATTTTACACATTTTTCTACTCCGGCTAGGAGAAACCAAGCCAAGCAAGGAAGAAGGAGCGGCCGCCGGACCAAATGAACTTCAAATGAGCTGAAACTTTCCAGATCCATTCTAGACACCCAAAGGAACATTTCATATGAAGAGTGCAAGATCCAGATAGAAGTGGAAGGCCTTCAAACAATCAGCCCAATTTTCTACAGAAGCAAAACTGGAAAACTGGACCTGTAAGTGGTCCAGCAGCATTTTCGGCCCAACCACATGGAATAAAAATCTGAAATTTTACCAGGGTGATCTACACTCATAATGGAACATTTTTTATGAAGAGGTCATAGTGAAATTGGGAATGCTTGTTGGAGAAATAATTGAAGGAATAAAGGGGCAGAAACTGATCTAAAAACAGCTCAACACCACATGTTCAAGTTTCCTACCCACATGAAGAAAGCTAGATGCTTTTTCTCTTTTTCCTTGGATATATTTTTCTGCTCCAATAGATCATCATCACTTCCATACTTCTACACCTTCATGCCTTGCTTTCATTTCATCATTACTCCATCTTTTCCATATTTTACAAACCACTTTCATTATTTTTCTTCCATTTATCATTTCACTCTTCTTTTTCTTCCCTATATAAACACCTTCTCCTCTCACTCTAAAAAAAAAAATTCCTTCATCCATTTCATCTTCTTTGTCTCTCCATTTCCATTCCATTTTTCTCTCCATTCTCTAGTTGCAAAATTCTGCGTTTTCAAGTAAGAAGAAGAAGAAGAAGAAGGAGCCGGGAATATCATATCCTCCATCGTCCACCTTGAAGGCTTGCTTCCAAGATTCAAGATTTCAACGTTTCAAGCACTCCATCTCCATCTCCAACTCACGGTGTAATTCATTCTTTTTCCTTATTTAATTTCGTAGGAATTTGTTTCTAGTTAACAATAACATTAAGGGCAAAGTTTAAGCCAATTTCTATGTTTGAATAAAAATTGTGATTTCTTTATGTTGATTTTTATGTTGCTTATGTGAGATTGCTTAATTGATTTTGGATTATGGAAAACTTTTATATGTATGTGTTCTTTGATGGCCAACTTAGGATATATGCATGTAATTGGTGCTAGATTTAAGTAGTAAAGGCTTTGGACAAAAGTCGAAATCAATTAAGGAGGATTGCAAATAGATGGACTTTTTCATACTAGGTTGTGCACTTTGGTTGACATCCTTTCTTTGTTCTTCATGCATTGAATGTGTTCTTGATTAGCTAGTTTTCTAGACTATGATTGCAT